>NW_015114291.1:85934-96639 GCF_001443285.1 Poecilia latipinna | reverse complement strand
CACGAAAAAATAAGAAAGAAGCACGAGATCTCGAGATAATAAGGCGAGATCTCGAGATAATAAGTCGGGATCTCGAGATCTCGAGATAATAAGTCGGGATCTCGAGATAATAAGTCGGGATCTCGCGATAATAAGTCGGGATCTCGCGATAATAAGTCGGGATCTCGAGATCTCGACTTAGTTTCTCGGGATCTCGCGATAATAAGTCGGGATTTCTTTCCTTTTTTTTTTTTTTTCCATGTCCCCTTAGGGGCTCCGTAGAAAAGCATGCAGTAGGTATGCCAGACAGATAGGCGGCGCTGTAACACTGCCAGAGAATGAGACAAAGAACAACATTTGTGAGAGTGGGCCACATAGACGGAGCTTTGACATCGTCGTTCAAAACTAAAGACCCTTCTCGCATGGACACACAGTCTTGTACCATGTTATAATGTTTCCTCGTCAAAAGCCTAACTGGAGTGTTTCTTTCTCGCATGTTTGAGGAATCTTTGAATTTCCCATGGCAGCCATTCGGAGGCGCCTAAATGCTTGCTTACACAAAGCTACTCCTTGGAGCTGTAGTCCCACGACGAGCTTCCACTTCACACAGCCAGACTTTCCCCTCCCCCGTGACTTCCCCTCACATCTCCTCCAGTCTAGCAGCAGTAGCAATTAGCAAACACCTGACAGACCTGTTCGTCTGCTGAGCTTGTCATAGGAATTACTTCTCAGTCCAACGTTCCTCAGAACGGCGGTAAACAGCATAATGGAGCGGCACTGCAGTCCTGAAGGCGGAGAGCCTGAACGAGGAGGAGATTCTTAAAGAGACAGATGCCAATTCCAAGGTGTCAAATTGCAAAGTTGCATTTCTTTTAAATCATGCTTAACATATACAGCAGTTTCATAACAACTGAAGGTTAAATGAAAAAGGTTGAATAAAATGGCACTCTGTTCATACATAGTATATGTGTTTCAGTCTCCTCTTTAAATCTCAGCTACAGCTCACAAAGAGCTCTCCTGACTTCTTCATCTTCACTTGATTCATCACCAAATAAACCTTTGCCTCCTGAAATCCTATTCGTATTGGAGACGTTGACATCACTACTACTTGCGTGGCTGTTGTGTCAAACAGTAATGTCAAGTTCAATTTTTAGTATCCAACATCCCTGTTTTTCAGTTTTTAGCTGCCTCCTCTGCTGATTGGATTTTTAAGAAAAGCTGTAGAAGTTATTGAGGACGAAAAACAAGTAACAGAACAGTAGTTTGAGTAACAAGCAGGGTGCAGGGAGAAAGAAAGCAAATTGACATGCAAGTGAAAAACAGAGACAGCACAAATAACATTGTGAACATGCTGAGAAGATTTTTTTTTTCCTTTGGCTTTACAGCCCTTTTTATTTTGTTTATCCATTGCATATAAAGTAATTTATCTAATTTTCCAACAGATCTTGTGTTAATGCTCAATTTAATTACCCTTGAAACTCCCTGTTTCCACCCAAGGTGAGTTTTTTGGAGAATTTCCTGCTTTTTCTAAGACCATGGAAGGAAAAATAACAACACGAGGCACGTGTCAGGAATGACCAGTAGCTGTTGCTTTAAAAATATCTTGAAGCTGCAGTACATGTGGCATGACTCACACTCGGCTGTATTTAATTGACAGCAAGTATCAGCAATGGCCTCCGCATCCCGCTGACTTTAACAGATGGCTTAAAACATGGTGTTTCACTGTGTGTGTGCGAGGCATGCTTCCTCTCAGCTGCTCTTTTTTCTCTCTGAACCTTTGCAAGGATTCACCACAGGCCTGTCACCTTCAGCGTGACACGCTGGGACATGGAAAGGAAGAGCTTATGAAGCAACATGGCCCAAGTCTAATCAGTTTTGTGGTCATGTTCACAAGCTTGACAGTTAAAGATTACAGGATTACAGCATCGGGGTCGTAATGTGGCAGGTCATGTTGTGCTACATGTGAAATTTCCATCCTTATAAATGTAAAGGACATAGCTTGTGTGCATTTGGACCCACTGTGCATGAATTCTTTTTCGAACATAGCTGAAATCTTTAGTGGGGAATATTTCCCTCAGCAGGAATATACAAAAATATCAATCTAATTTTAAAAAGAATTGTCTAGTGACAGCATTAATTTGCATTTGGTTGCATGAATGAGTGTGTTTTCATAAACGATGAAGTAAACAATCAGGGAAAAACTGAGGTCTTGGCTTTGTCGTAAATCATTTTGAAACCCTGTTGTCACTCACACATACCCACACACCCACACACCCACACACACACACACACACACACACACACACACACACACACACACACACACACACACACACACACACACACACACACTAATCAAGTTCTCCCTGTATCAAGCAGGGGCAGGCTATGTATGAGGTGCCCAAATAAGTAATGATGGAAGTGGCATCATCTTTTAAAATTAAGTTGTTGGTGCTGGATGGGAAGATCGGCGCAAGTTTTTAAAATCAACTTTTCCTCTGAGTGAAGAAACTTTTAACATTCTGTCCTGTTGTAAACGTCAACATATTGGGATTTCATGTGACAGACCAACGAAAAGTAATATGTCACAATAAAGTGAAAGGAAAATTATACAATTTTTCAAATGTTCTTTAAATAAAAAATAAAATAAAAAAAGTGAAAATGGTGATCTGCTTTTGCTTTAAGTCTCTTTTACTCTTTTGGCTAGAAATAAAATCCAGTGCAACCAACTGCATTCAAATCACTTAGATGTTATAAACAGTGCATCTACATGGAATATAATCTCAGTGTTGATAAACCGAAATTATGGTGGCAGCATCATGCTGTGGGGATGGTTTTCTTCAGCTGGTCAGTGCTGATAGGAAGAAAGATGGAACATGCAGCCAGAGCAGCTTAATTATGTTTTGATCAATCTGTTTATGGGTTAGAAAGGCTCAGAAATAAATTCTTTTGGAGATGTTTAAATTTATGCTACACATTACTCAGTTAAAATTTCCAAAACATAAAAAAATAAAATAAAGTCACAATAAAATGTGCTAAAGCTTGTTGTTGTAATATTCTAAAGGTTGACAATTCTAGGAGTATCAGTGCTTTTGGATATACCTGTAGCTATTACCACAGAATAAGATTTGTATGTGCACTCAGGTATGTGAGATCTTTTTAATGTAGAACCAAGTAGAAAAAAAAGCAAATGAATGGAGAAAAAGCTCAACAGCTTTTCTTCGCAATTTGTTTCATCTCTCATCAATCTATGTTAGTCTTTTCCTCACCTCACAGTCAGGATGCATAAAGAAATATGGCTTCTCTCTGCAGTTTGAGCTGTTCTCAAGGACATGACAATCAGTTTTTTTGTTTTTTTTTGTCTTTGACAATATGTCCAAATTGGACAAACGTTGAAGATAAATGATAAGTAGGTCATAGAAATAACATTTCTAACACCACTTTTTGACAGAACACATGCGGTTTTAAGTCTTTCAGCACATGCATGGAGCTTAGCTTTATACCAAACTTGAAAAGGTAAAACAAAAAAATGAATGATGAAACACAAGGGCAAGAGTGAACTGAAAGCGTGGAGGGAAGGGCAGGGACTGGGAGAGGTCAAAAAAAGGAAAACATTACAGAAAGAAATGTATGAATAATACAGCAAAAACAGCTAATTGTACTCATTTACTAATCATGTTTATTTACAAACCAATAATGGAAACAATGCT
Organism: Poecilia latipinna; assembly: GCF_001443285.1. Classification (NCBI taxonomy): domain Eukaryota; kingdom Metazoa; phylum Chordata; class Actinopteri; order Cyprinodontiformes; family Poeciliidae; genus Poecilia; species Poecilia latipinna. The sequence goes on along the minus strand of NW_015114291.1, from coordinate 92,950 downwards.
AAAAATTAATTCAGATGCCATATAAAAGTCACTTTTGAGGCATTCCAGTTGACACTGTCATCTGCACAGCTTAGACACCACGATGCTGTTTCTCAAGGTCTTTGAAATCACAAAGGAAGAAGTTACCTGAAAGTCACCGATCTACTGATGAAGGAGGCTCTCATTTAATATTAATGGAAACACAGCGCTGTTTTCTCTACCTCTGGGGTTACCAAAGCTAAAGGCAAGCACAGTTACAGAGTTCAGCTGCAGTTCAAGCAGGTTTGACTTCTCTCTCTGAGGGAAATCCACGAACAAAAGAGCAGAAGCTTTCCTCGGGAAGTTCAAACAAGACCTGTGCTGCTCAAACCTCAGTACTTTTTAAAACTTACCTTCTTATCTCCTTCTATCTCATCTTTTTTTCCTCCCTCTCTGATACAGTTAGCACTAAAAGAGTCATTGAATCATCGCTGTATCATAGCCTTTTTTTTCAAAGGAAGTGTGTGCTTTTAGGATGCATGTAGTTTTGCACTATTCTTATCGGTGGCACTCCCTGTTGGAAAGAGGTGGGTTTAATTTGTGAGTATTATGTGATCACACTGACCAAATATAAAATGATGTGCAGATTCTACTGCTAAAACAAAAAAATGGACAAAAATTATATCAAGACAAGATAAATTTAGGCTGAAGAAATACACATTTTCATATCTCAGCTTTTTGAAACCAATACTTACAGAAGGTTAAGTATATGAAGGATGTATATGAAGAAAATGAAGGATATGAAATGAAATGAAGTATATGAAGGAAACTTCATCCAGGTTTGTTTCCTCTGTTGGCTCAGTAATTTTCATCTGATCAGTCTTGTCATGTTTTAGTCTGCTCAGTTTTATTCTTTGTGATAGTTGCAGGTAGAGTAGTTTCCCGGTATTTGTCCTCCCCTGCTGCGTTGCATCAGTCTGCCATTTACTCCTCACCCCCAGCTCCTAGTCATTTACCTCATTAAGCCTCATTTGCTCCCCTCCTCGCTGTAGTCTGTTTCCCCATTGGTTCCTCTTTCTCCCTCCTCAGTCCACTGCTCAGGTCTCATCTCACACCTGTAGCCTGTTAGCTAATCAGCCCAGGTCTTTTGTTCCAGCATTCACCCTCACAGTATTTAAACCTTATCCTGCTCTCACTCCTTTCTGATTCTTCCTGTTAAATCCTACATAATCCCATTACTTTCCTGATGCTGCTGGGGTTTTTTGTTCTGCTCTGGCTCCCTGCATTCTCCATGTTTTGTTTTTTTGTTTGTTTGTTTTTTTTTTTTTATAAATTTTTGTTTTTTCATTCATTGTTTAATCTTCAAAATCAACTACAAGTCTCAGCCTGCTGCATTAGTTTCCAACGCCAACACACATCATGACAGGCATAGCAAGGAAAGAGGACTGGCAATTTGGAGCCCAAAAAGTAAGGTAGAAATGTGTTTAGAGCATGAATATGAATGTAGATGAGGTAACGCAGTTAAATAATTGACTGAATAAGAAATGCTTTAAAAGGGAAAGTGAAGCCACACAGTGAAATAATGTATTCTTTGAAGAATGGGGTGAGGGCAAATGGAAACATAATGCAAGACTGGTTAGAATGGTCTGTGCAGGATGCTCTGTCTTCAGGCAAAGCAGTACATCAATCAACCTATGTGTCAGTCAGGCCGCCCACATTTCTCATCAATAAGATGAGAAACATGAAACGCAGCATCTGTGTGTGAACTTCCTGGAAGGCATGAACATGTTTTAGGTGAAGGTGAATCAGCTGGGTAATAACAAAAATCCTGAATTTTATATGTGCGTGTGTGTGTGTGTGTGTGTGTGTGTGTGTGTGTGTGTGCCACATATAGAAAACCACTTTCACCATATTTACCTTCAAAGGGAAGTCATTTGTGGAAATTGAGGTTTCCAGGTCCTCGCTTCTTCTGTTCGCGACTTGCTAGAGTTTGAGGTATTGTGTGAATTTGGACTAGAAATAGGGGAAAGAGAGAGAGAGAGAGAGAAAGAGAGAGAGAGAGACAGAGAGAGAGAGAGAGACTAGACTGGGAATCAAACCCAGGACAACTGCACTGAATACCACAGACTGCACATGGTGTGCATGCTGTACCAACCGAGTTACGACGGCTCCCCTGTCTCTCTCTCCATTGCACAATTTTGAGCACCAGCACATTATTCTATCACAGTTAAAGTGATACTGTAGTTGTGCAAAGTGCTTAGCCAAAAAAGTTAATGAAGCATTCATGGAAGGATGTCTGTACAGAAACCTGGCTATCAAGTTAGCTTGGCAAGCTTCTTATCCTTGTTAGGCTGTAATTTTAAACTAGATGATTATGGTGGAATTTAGAAACTTGATGGAGGGGGAAAAATGAGTGTTTGTATGTGTCTCTGCAGAAGTTCAACAGACACACTATGATTAGGCTCCAGTTTCTGTTCGCTGTTTATCCACATTACCACTGCCAAGGAGCTTACCAGCTAATTTAGGCAAATCATGGTCCCCTAAACAAATTACTTGCTCTATTTGAGGAGAGAAATCAAATTAAGAAATTAGCACACATCCAGCATTGTACTACAACCACTAATACCGACGGTTCTTTGTACAGTTTATTTCTTCCTCAAAAAACTTTGTTTACACTGCCCTATTTGTGCTTAAACATACTAATAGAAACCTGAAACCACACTTTAATCTATAACTTTGATTTTAAGTCTCTTAGTCCTGTTAGCAGGCTAAAATACTATATGTTGAATGTCGGTGAGCAAATGCACAGACTGTTTTAATATCCTCCACTGAATATATGTTTACATTATTTCCACAGGGATTATATTCAGGTCCGACAGGGATGCTTGCGATTCTGACATTTTGGTTCGCTGGACAGTTACAATGCCTTTTTATTAAGAAAAGATTAGAGTGTTGCAGCCTATTCAGGCATAAAGGATTCAGGCAGTAAGTAAAAGAAGGCCTACAATGTGAAGAAAAAGAAAACAATAAAACTAAACGCTTATCTGTTTGCCCATAATAAAAGTATGGCACAGCATGGTGTGGTGTTCACAAGGATAACTGGTCCAGGAAGGGAACCTTGAGTTTTCCTTCCCTAGCAACTCACTGTGCTTCCAATTGTCTCTATAACGAGACTGTATTGGTGTGAATTTAATTTGATTTGCTAAATAAATCATTGACGTTTAAAAGACTGAACTGCATCCAGATAACAGAAACTTGCTCATTCTGTCAAAGGTGTGACAATGTTGTCGACTCAGTGGTACAGACCAGTCAAACAAGCACACGGACACAGACACTTGAAAATTACGATGTAGCACTGACATGGCTATTAAAAACAACTATTCCCTGGTGTAGTGGAGTATAAACTTGCACAAAAGGCACTGCAGGCAACAGCAAAGCTAAAAAGCGCTCAACAAATTGTTTAAGAGGACTTGCCAAAGCAGAGATGGGTGCCATACATCATGAAGGTCTTTCCACAAATCTTCGAAACTATTTACAAGCGTTGGAGAAGGAGGTGTAACAAAAAAGGAGCTGAATTAAATGAAACAACTGGATAACGCTGAAAAAAAAAATGCGAGAGAGGGCGATTCAGGAGAAATCACCAACCATACGTCACCTGCTTCCCTCCCTTCCCTTCTTTTTTCTTTACTGACTTACTTTCAAGCTACCGTTCCTGGCCATCTCCCCTCTCCCTGTTGCCCTCCCTGTTGCTCCCATTGCACTCTCACCTGAGCAAGATTAATCGTTCCAGTCGAATCACATTACCTCCGAGCCCAACTCCATACGCTCTGCTCACGCGCGCGCACGCACACAAAGGTACACGGATATCGAGGAAGGGGAGAGGAGAGAGGCGAGAGACACGGGGGAGATGGAGGGTGGAGGGTATTGAGGGACTTAAATGCATGGATGGTCTGCTCATTTAACTCATCACATTATTTTAGCCCTGTACTTTATTACACTTAACTGGGACACTAGGCACTCAGTCAAACACACATACACATTCACATATATCCCTGCCCACACATCCATCCTGAGCTGCAGCTTTGCCATAATGTGTTTATGACGTTACATGTTTAATTTGGGGAAGAGGATGATTCATGGCCCCTGATAACAATGCTTCATCATCCCAGAGCACCTATGGCATAAAGGGAGGCTGTGCAGGGCAGGAAAACTCTTGTTAATGGGATGCTAATCATCTCATAACCCGGGAAATGGGATAACAGGCACGAACCCCTCATGCAAATGCATTTAGATGTGCCTGTTTGTTGATGTTTATGTGCATTCCCTTCACTGTGTAGCTGTGTGCGGGTGTGGTCTCTGCGTTTTAGTGCTTGAGTGGTGTGTATGTGTGCATGAGGGTGAATATTGATCTATTGCTATGTGCTCTATCACCCTGACAAGCCTAATACGGAAAAATGGGACACTAAGCAGGTGCTATCCTCCTGCTGATTTATAAAACATATGCACAGCAGTAAACACCTCAATCACTCTGGGGGGCAAGACTTTGGGGATTAATAACATTTACATGCTGTGAGGGTGCAGGATTCATAATTTTTATGGTGGTGACCTCTTTAGTTATTTAAAATACAGTAATCTTCAATCTCAAGGTTCAGTTATTACATTCAGGAATAATCTCTTCAAGGAGAGAAAAAAATCAATTAGAGGTCAAAATGGCCAAGAGTGAACTTGGTTAAACTTTGATATGAATGAGTCTATCAGTGCTCTGCATTTGGGGATAGATTTATGCTATTGTGCAAAAATCTTGAGTCATCCCGCCTTTTGTTCTGTTTTTCCTCTAAGAAGCCAGACTTTTTTTGTATTTTTTAAAGTCCTTCCTAAAAGTCTTTCAAACATTCTTTATGTGTCTTTTCGCTACGCTACTTAAGTCTGGCTTATGAATCATTCAGGATGAAACTTTGCTGTGTTCACACAACAACTAATCTGACCTTTAGCTCCTTTTACCTTGCCACAATCACTCTTGGTTTTGTTAAGTCTAAAGAAATATATCAAAGATTAGACGGACTGAAAGGCAATGACTGCGGTCCTTGAGGACCATGCAACTTTTAGATGTGTCCCTTGTCCTACACATGAATCAAATGGTGAAACTACTTCACACGCGTGCAGTGAAGCTCTTCAGCTCCGCTAATGAGCTAATATTGGAGTCAGGTGTGCTAAAGCAGAGAGATATCTAAACGCTGCTGGACACCGGCTCTTAAAGACTGGAGTTTAAGACCACTGATCCAAATGCTTCTCTAAGCTCAGAAAAAGGAGTATTCCAACACATCTTACTATGATATAAGACATCATAGTCTTCATGACCCCAAATTCTTTCAGTCACTAAGTATGTGTGGTGTGTCCATGACGTCATTCAGTAAATAGGTCAAAATATCCTTTACCATACTGCAAAAAAGACAGAAGTAATGGTTTTTGGTCCCAAAATTCAAGGTGTACAGATAAGTATTCCTTTAAACTAAAAACCAAGGAGCATCCTGGTACACAAGCTGTTGCTAACTAAAACTAAAATCTAAATTTCAATAGTTACAAACCTAAAATAAAGGATTTCCAGTAACAGGACAGAAAAAAAATTCTCGTGCTTTTATTTTTAGTTGGTTAGATTATTGTCTGTGTATCGTATCTGTAAAAAATAAAAAATAAAAATAAAATAACCGGAAGCTGCAGCTCATCTAAAATTATGCTCCCAGTAAAATATTACATATTACATATTACATATCATATTACATATTTTATCAATGGACTACAAAGTCATTCACAAAACTTTGACAAAGCCACAGGTCTTTAAATTGTGTTATTGGTCCATAAGAAGTTGAATCATATAAGGGTCACACAATGCAAACAAAAAAAAAAAACAGGCTTCTGGGCTCCTCTGCTTTGAAACGAACTGACTGGAAACCTCAAATGTACAGAAACCTTTGGCTCCTTTAAATAAATCTGAAAATCTCCATATTTACCTATACAAATCAGATATTAAAATGTTAGTTTATTTGCATATTTTGGTTGTTTGTCTAAAATTTGTATATGTAACAGTTTGTTCTTTTGAAATATTTCTTGTTAATAATGTAATTTTCTTTACCTTCGCTCCTTTATTTTGCTGTAATGCTTGAAATACAGGACCTTCTAATCATTTCTACATAACACTCAAAGTAACCTGGAGTTATTTGGCTCTAATATCTACTGTCCTCTTTGTGGCCTTCGCTGCTCTGTTATTATCTCAGTTGCAAACCTTAAACAAACACCTTCATCTTTCTCACTGTGCCTCACACTCTCCTCTGTCCAAGCCGTTTTATCTCTTGCCTCTGTTTTGTCATTCCTGCCTTTGCTTTCCAACCCAGGCTTTTTATTTCTTTCTCTGTGCCATGTGTCAGCATTCATTTTCAATTTTCTCCTTTACAGCTGCCATTGCTTTTGTTTACTTCACTTCTGCCATCACTTTCCCCCCCCCTTTCTCCTCTCTCTGCATCAGAAACATGCAACACTCAACTTCTCTGTCTCTTCTCTCTCTCGTGTTCCACCTCTGACATTGCTGTCCATCTCTGCTGTGAGAGTTGAAAACCTGTCAACCAATCAAAATGAACACAGTTTTATTTGACATGTGTCTTTGTGTCGGTGGCCTTTCACCACAGGCACTTTGTAAAATGAGCTAGCCCTTCAGGACAGAAATAGTTAATAAAGTGATTATAGTATGGCACGCCACCGTTGGCAAATACAAACAGTTCTGCAGATGCTGAATTTCTAAAAGGGATTTGTTTTAGAAATTTTATTCTGTCTGAAAAGCATCAGTTGAATGTGTTCTTTATGTGAGGTAAATATTTTTTGTAACAAAGCATCACTGTGAAGTCATTACCTGTGAGCATAATCCATCCATCCATCCATCCATCCATCCATCCATCCATCCATCCATCCATCCATCCATCCATCCATCCATCCATCCATCCATCCATCCATCCATCCACCCCCCCCCCCACCCCCCCCCTGACATCCCCGGCAGCCGGATCAGATAT
>NW_015114291.1:71092-82701 GCF_001443285.1 Poecilia latipinna | reverse complement strand
CCACCCACACTGTGCCATGCCTGGCAGCAGTATCAGATGTACCATAAGGTAATTCATAAATAGTGCTAGGTTCCAAATTCATACCAAACTCTGACCTTTACACCTGACAGTCAAGCCAAAAGTAGCAGCTGTGAAACTGTTAGCACCACATTTCTGCAAAAACAACCTGAACTTAAATTAATTATTTAGGAGGTTGTTTGCCAGATCATGCTTAGTAAAACTAACAAGTTTATTTGTATTTTATTCAGTTTGACAAACAACTGCATTCTGTTACATATAAGAAAATTGCTGTTTTTCTACAAAATTTACCTGTTTAAATGTCAGAAATTCACATTTTACCTCTGGAAATGCACATGTTTCTTTGAGGCATTCTGTTTTTTTCTATTTGAACAACACTTTAATCTGTTCTGAAGTTGTTGTTTTTTTTGTTTTTTTTAACAAAATTAATGTATTTAGAAAAGCAATGCGAATTCCTCTGAGTTTTATGTAAGTCGGAATCTGCATATGCAGATCATCCTTGGATTATTATTACAGCCTCCTGCTCATACACCTGCGAAGTCCAGTTCACGATCTCCTTAACGTGTGGTTCATGTGAACAAGCTGCTGAATTATTCATATCATAACGTAAACTAGTTTGCAAACTGTTTGCTTTATGTGAGTCCAGACTATTATGTCTTTGCTCATTGCTGTTTGTTTTGACAGGACATCGAAATCACCTAGAATATAATTGCAAAGTTTATTTATTTTATAAAAGCTTCAGTAGGTAACTTTTACACAATTTTTTCCCCATATTTGTTAAAAATGTTCCTATATTGTGACAGCATAATATGAAGCAGATAATGTGTGAAAGCTTGAGCTCATCTACCTCCTGTCTGTGATACCACTATCATCATCAGCAGGAGCACACCACCAACATCAGAGCCAGGAGGAAGGTCTTCACTCTTTCAGCCATGCCTGTGTACTTTAAAAAAACATTTTTATACAGAAATTTGACTCTACTAAAAAGTATGTTAATTCACTACAGTATAGCTCCAGGTAACTTTGCACAGATTACTTTTCCATTTTGGGGTGGCATGGAGCCTGTGGCACCACTGAGGTGTTAAAGTAGCTCTGGTTGCTTTATTGACAACAAATCACTGATTATCAAATCCTCACTCGGGACCACAAGATTCTCTCCCGTCTTTCTCCAGACTCTGCCACAGGTTTAGACCTGGTTTTCCAAATTAAAACCAAGATTTACTTTGATCTAAGAAGAGGACTTTAGGGCACTGATATCCATTGCAGTCTTTTGTTTTTTTTTCCTTTTTAGCCGATGTAAGACAATGTAACGAGCGCTGTTAAGGCTCCCACATACGACGGGGAAGACTCCATGCAGTTGAGATTTCATAGTCAAGTGTACCAATTTCACATGGCAAGTTGAATGCTGGAATAATGGACCGGGACTGATTAACCAACAGGTTGCAGGTGTGAGGGGAGAGAGAGAAAGAGAGAGAGAGAATACGGCACAAGGGAGTGAGGAGGAGTAAACACAAACATGGGAGCTGGGAAATTAAATCTAACCAATAATAAAAAAATAACTGAACACAAATAAATAGATGTTATTATAATCTAACTAAAATAACTGAGACCAGACCAAACTAGCCTGACTTAATCAAAAGAAGAATAACTAAGGAGAGCAAGTCAGTCAAACTCAGAACCCAGAAAAAGAAACCCCCAAAACAACTCTAGACTCTGAGCGAGTCAGAGGAGTGATTACTGTGAATCCAATACTGTGAATCCAATGGGCATTTTCATTGTAATCCTCAGTCTTTGTGTTGCTTGTGCACCTTTTCACTGCCGCAGTTTTACCTTCTGTTCAACGTTCTGTCAATATCCCCGGATACAGTATTCTGAGCAGCAATTTTCTGTGCTTTCCTCCTCATGGATGTTGCCGGTAGCTGTTGGAAAATTGCCACATTAGTAGTCTTCCTCGTGATTGTGAAGACCATAACATAAAAATATGCATTAACAACCCCATATAATGTCATATTTTGGGGAGTTTTCATTAGAAGTAATCCATAATCATAAGGTATTTAAATGCTCAAAATGTATGTCACCATTCTCGGGTTTCACTTTAATTTGAAGAACCAAACTAAATTGTGTCATCGGCGATATTCTAAATGTATTCGGATGCATCTGGAATTAAATTATTGTCTATAATAGATCATTGTCTATATACAATCTGTTAAAATTGTCATTTAGGTTTGACCTCAAGAAATGGTGTTTGACAGCCAGGGGCTAAGACAGTAATTACAAATACACAGACAGCATGCATCAGAGCTCCCTGACCAGAATAAAAAATCTGGGTACAAGTGTTGTTAACAGAGCTGTCTCCACACCATACCTGACAAGGGCACGAAACACAAAATAAATCTGTTAAGGTTCAGATTCTCTCATTTAAGCTGACTTTAAAGCACTAAGTTGATTAAATGTGTCCTTAATTTAAATAATGAAGAGAGTCATCCTCTACCTCTGCTCCCCCTTTCTCCTCTTTCTCCTCCATTTGCAAGTTCTTCTCCTTTTCTTCCACTTCTCCCTCTTCTCTCTCAGTAGATGTCACTGCAGTTCCACCACGTGCCCGTGACACAGACGGATTGCAATGCATCGTGGGACTTAGACACCCTAAGGTGACGATAGCAGTGACGAAAGTGACCGAAAGGGAGGGTGGAGGTGGGGAAACGATATAACGAGGGAAGAAAGAAGACAGATAAAAAGAGAGGGAAAGGCAGGGACGATGGAGACGCTTTAAATCGGGCTTTACAGGTAGGCCCTGGCAGCAGCTGTCAGTGCTGCTCATTCCGTCCTTCGCTCTTCTTCCTCTGGAACGAAAAAAAAAAAAATACACAAACTGTAAAAAAAAAAACAAATCGTTCAGACTCACATGCCCAAACTGTTAGTGGTGATGACATATTAACACACACATTCCCACAAACATCCTGGTGATGCAATTAGCTGTCATGGCCCGATCTCCTATCAGTTGGTAATGAACAGATAAACTGTTGTGGCATCAGGGGAAATGTGAGGGAAGATAGAGGTGTTGTTGACTTGCCTCTGTCAAACAGATGGTAATCTGTCAGCTCTCCAGTTTTCCAGCTCTTCCGCTGATTGGAGCTCACTGTAATTACGTTATTCAGTATAGGAAATGGAAAATATCACCCCCATCAAGTGACATTTCAAGCAATATTTCATTTTGTTCTCAAGGGGGAACTTTACTGTTGTTGCTCAGCAGACTGAATGTTAGGCTGGAAACCGGCACCATCTTGATTGTTTGTTCTTAGAATTGTAACCAGCTCGTCTTTGCTTGAAATACAAAATACATGACCTGCTGGATAAGCTGTAGACATTGATAGGTTTTCAGAATCGAACAGTTTGAAGTGTAGAGACAGAGTAAAGTGTTCATACGGCTGCTCTTACTTTGTTGCTTCCCTCTTCTCAACCATTGTCAGGTTGTGTTTGGCACTTTTTGCTGATGCAGTCAGTCAGGATTTTTTAAATTTGTAACTGATCATATTTAGAGAGTGTCTGTGCATTTTCACAGTATTTATTTTCTTACTCAGAGAAAATTCTGTTTATTTTTGCCTCACAGCTTGGCTTTCAATGGAAATGAGGATAATCTCCAAGGATGTTTCGAAGGTAAGAAGTTGGTTCTTATTTGGGAGACCAAATTTTTTAAATTTCTTTCTTTGGGTAGAGCTCATACCTTAAAAAAACAAAACAAAAAAAAGACAATGTTTTGTTGGAAAAGTGGAAAAAATTAACTAAATGTTCTCCCTCTCCCACCAAATAAGATCAGGCTGGCTCTTATCTTCCTGTTAAAGGTGAGTTTTTCCTCTCCACTGTCACGCCATGCATGCTCAGTGTGAGGAATTGCTGTAAAGTCTGCAACAGGATGCAATCTGTTGGGTTTCATTAGATAGAAACCAATATTAAACTAACTTGAATAATGTACCGAAATTCTTGCACTGCTTGATAACTAGGACCATTTGTAATGTACATGTGATTGAATTGAAATGACTTGTTTGCAAAGTGCCTTGAGACAAAATTTGTTTTGAATTGGAGTGAAATGAATTGAATTGAATAATAATAACAATGATAATTTGTCAGACAAGTCATCCTGATGCTTGGGTTAGTATTAAAAGGTGTCCAGGTGCTGTTCCCCCGATGAATGCTTTTTGATTACATCTATTTGAAGGAAGAAACTTCTTCATTGAAATCACCCAGACAAGAGAAACAAAAGTTGCTTTCAATATGTCTTTTTTTATTATAGATATTAAATAAACTTTGTCCTTCTGCCAGTCTTATGGAATTGGGGAATCAGCTATATTTACCCCTTCACCCCGGACAAAACACAAACAACAACAATACAGTTCGGAAAATGAAAGAATGAAATACTGTTTATGTTCTGCGTTACTTGATAGAAAACAACCTATAGAGAACATAACTGTAAGGTGGGACTTTAGTAGGGACAAGTAACAACAGAATCTGCCTCCCTTTTTGCAACATTTCACTCTAAACCAAAGCAAGTTAGAACATTTTCATGTGAGTTCTGCTATGAAAACCTGTTGCCTAAAAATCACTGTCCTCTTATTTTCGGCAGACGAGTGAAAACAACAAGAACACCTGTTTAAGGATATTTGCCATCATCCACCTGTGAATAATTTATAACTCAGCTGTAAACCAGTAAGGCAGGAAGCTTTATGTGGGCGGTCAAAAACAAAAGTGACTTTCACTGGGGAGATTTCCATGACAAATTTAAATATTGGCCTGTCACTTTGCATTCCTTTTAGTGTTCTGTTCCCATGTGTGCATATGAAGGCTCAGATTCGCACAACGCAGTTGTAATACTACATAAAATTAGACTGTTCCTCCTTTAACATTTACAAATGTTTCCCTCGGAGAAATGTAGGATTGTATTCGGTTTTCTTGTTTATTATTTGCAGTTTGTCTGTGGGGTAAATGCATTGTTGTCTCGGTTTGTGGTTTCATTTACCAGATACTATTAAATCCTCTTCAAGTAAAAGTTCTGCCATGGAGGAAAAACCTCTCTGCAAGCAGCGTAGCTGTGAAAGGTAGAGTGGGGTTTTGGACGCTTTTGCTTTGCTTGTGTGTAAACAAATATGAGTTGTTTTTCCCAGCAATCTGAGTGTGTGTGCGCGCGTTTAAGTACTCTTGTGTGTCACAGTTCAAAAGCAGACAAGTGAAGAGGAGCATTAAACGCCCTCTTCCTCCACTAATCAGGGATTAGACAGTGTTTAAGAGCACAAGAGAAAACCATAAAACAAATGAGGGTATAAAAGACATGGCTAAAAACGCCTTGGAGGAAATAAAAGAATGCCTTTCTGCTGTTTTGTTGTTTGACTTGTCTCAGAGGGTCCAAGCCACTTAGCATTTAATTTCCAAGAATTTCTCTGTCATTCACAATTTCCTTTGCTTACTGTTACCATTTTTGGGGATTTGATTGGTACTGGACTCAAAGTAAATTTATGCAGCAGAAAGGGAGCTCTTGTTTTAAAGTCAACATTAATGTTTGCTATAATGATTTTTTGGAGTTAACTTTTATGTTGATGACTTAAATTAAATTACTTAGATGTTAGATGTATCAGGCTGCAGCTATCAAGGCTTAATAAGAAAACATGAGGTAGAGCGGAAAAACGATTAGAACTGTCAATAAGCAGTCATGAACTTCTTTGACAGATTCCTGTTAAAACATTTTTTTTTTCTTTTTCTGTGAAGAATTGAATTCCAAGTTTATTTTTTACCAACTGAGTCACACACTTCAAGATGGCATTGCCACACAACTATCCATCCTGAGTCACAGTTTCCTGTTTTAGTGGGTTTCATAAGTACTCATCCACTTTGAAAATTGGCTTGAATGTTATGATTTGCATATGAACCATAGTTTCAAGAATTTATGTGTTGTAGTTCTAAAATACGATACTTGAACTGTAACAAATTAATCAATTTATTCTTGTTTATTTCAGTTATTATAGTTTGACATAGTTTAAAGTTGTGAAATTCTTGTCCTAGTTTAATAAAGACGGCTGGCCTTTCCAGTAACCTGTGAAAGCGATCCTACTGTGTGTCTAAATAAACCCACAGCGCTGAAAAGTTTATAAAATTTCCTGAGGCAACATGTACCCAGCAGAGTTGCGACTTGTGTATGTGTGTTTTTTTTAAGCATCTTGCTTTTTTGGTCTGATTGCCCTCCAAGAGGTTTTCTATAACATGCCACACTTAGAATAAATTAATCTGCCATTCGTTGTACCTTTCCAGTGCTGCTGTTAGAGCTGAACATTACAGGCAGCATGTTGACACAACACAACTGGAAGGGGGCTGATAAATTTTGTAACATATAAATAGGTATTGTTTTTAGAGTTGTTTCTTATAACCAGAGAAAGGGAGATAGAAAGATATAGAGAATGTAAAAGAGAAAAAGACATACAGAAGGAAGGAAGACAGTCTTCCTTGGGATGTAGGAATGATTAATGTGAAGCTGTCAGAGGGGTGGAGAGGGGAACCCGCAGCGATGGGGGAAGAGTCATGGCCAGGTGCAGAGAAAAGGATATGCCAGAGAGGGGGGGAAGCAGAGATGATGGCATAACAGCATGAAAAGGTTCCATGACCGACTGCAGACAGTGAGAAGGAGCGATTGTGCAGAGTTTCAGCTGTGGAAGCATGAAAGGGATTTTGGGAAATATTGCTTATAGGGAATGTGAAAAACGAAGAAAAAAAAGGACAGAGTGAGTCGGACAAGATGAAGATGTAACAGAGAAAAGAGTAGCAAAGGGAGCAGAGAGTTCTGGAAAACAAAAAGGAAAAGAAAAATGAAACCCTAAAAACAACCAAGGACATACAAAGGCCTGAAGGCGAAAAAGATCTAAAGCAGGTTGCTTGTAAAAAAGACTCTTGGGTTGTTTCTGTATTCTGACCAGAAGTCTGTCTGTCTGTCTGTCTGTCTGTCTGTCTGTCTGTCTGTACAAAGAGTTAAGAGGGAGAGAACTCAACAATGTGGTCAAAATTAGAATAATGTTTCTTACAGCAATTGCCAGATGTGACACTTTGCCATAATTTTTACCTCTGTGTGAACCAGTATGAACAATGGTTCTGTATCTGCACTTATTGTTCTGCTTCACCTCTAACCTCACTCTACTTTATTGTCCCATTCAATCTAATGGACTTTCCATTGTGTGGATGTCTTTGTAGTGGTGTGTGTGTGTGTGTGTGTGTGCGTGTGTGTGTGAGTGTGTGCGTGTGTGTGTGTGTAAGCTGTAATATACAGTAAGAAAATAATAATTTGATGACAGGAGGGTAATAATAAAGCCAGTCGAGGCATCTCGGCTTGTTTAATGTAAATTCAGCAGCTGATTAATTTTCTGTAAGAAGAGATGACTCCATTAGTGTGCAATCTCAAGTGATTCCAGACAGATTAGCTATCACCTGTGTGGCTGGGCATACATTTTGCCCATAAAAGTACAGGAACTACTTAGAATCCAGTCACTTAATCATTGCAGCTCATTTTTCTTTCTTTTAAAATGTTTTCCTAAATTGCATTCTTTTCAATGTATATTTGAACTGTTGTTTAGTGAAAACTTTATATTACATTAAATTTTCATATATAGACGGATACTTACTAAATGGCTGATAATTGATCTTTGGTTAGTCTGGCCATTCATACCATTTCTGCATAGTTCCAGTTTGTCCCTTCCTACTTTCACATTATACCTGTAAAACTATTTCATATGTATTTAAAGAAATGGTAATTATTAATTTTCATTGTAGTTTAGTGTTTTTGTTTATTGTGCTGGTAAACTAAAAAAAAAATACATCTGACGCCCTCTCTGCCTCTTAAATTAGTCAGTTCAAAACAACTCCCAAACAACCTTCTGCTGGTAGATATTTAGTCATAAAATCCCATTTCCTTATTCAAGACTATGAATGTTATTGATTTTAACTTAAGTCATCATTGGTTGAAGAGTGTGAATATCAAATTAGATACACACTGACACATAGTCGGTGTGAAGCATCTTGAAGTAGACAGTTTATTTTCACACCAACCAGGTTCAAGATTAACAAAAATGCAAAGCTATGAAATGAGGAGTATCACTGATAAGCAAATCTGTTGCTACTTAGGCGCAATGCTTCATTATTTTGAGGAATTTTGCAAGCATACTGGCATTGTAATACTGGTTATTCATATAAAAGGTAGATTTTAACATTAGTGACTCAGCTTCAAGGCAGCATGTCCTTATTTTACCCATTAGAGCACCATGCAGGGGTAAATCAAAATATATAAATCCGGCACCAATCTTTTCCTACTGTCTATAATACAACTGGATTTTTCAAGAAAGTCTTAGCTGTTGTAGATGTATTTTGAGAATCACAGTGTGTACTCCCATTGTGCCAATACACCCCTCAGTGGGATGGAGAGCTACTGAACTGCATATGTTCTGATAGTTTCCTGTCTTTCTTCTAACATTCAGTGGTCATTCAGTAGAACCCAACATTCAGTAGAACCCAACGATTGACTGGTCCACTCCAAGCCACGTCACACAGGACTACTTAACCCTTGTGTCTAGAAATGGAGTCCAACTGACCCCACACACGCAAAACTTGTATCATTTGCCACAGTCCTCTACGTTTGCCTCAGTCTTTGCACACACAAGGGTTAAGAACAGCGTCGAAAGGTGCTGATCCACTGGCAAGTGGTGAACTGACTGGTAAATGTACCGCAGCTTCTCCATTATATGGTCTGTTCTCGCTATTGTGTTCAGGCCAACTCTCCGCTGATGTTTGCAGCAACACTCAGCAATGGAGAACCTCGTGGTTGAGGTTCTGATGGATTCAAATAAACCCAAATATTTTATTTTGTCTGTCTCTAAACATACAGCGCTTTATTTTTTAATGGGCAGCCACGCATGAATTTTATTTATTTTTTCACGTCCAAAGAAAAAATAAAATTCACATCATAAGCTACCATGATGTGAATTTTCAAATACAGCGTGAAAAGAAAACGCTTTTCACTTTTCACTGTCTCACACGGTCAGTGCAGGACTGCATCTTGTAACTGCGTTTTGTGCTCTGTCTGTGAACATTGCAGACATGTCTGTGGAATGTAAAATTTAAACAAAACAACAATGCATTTTTTAGATTTTTGTAGTTAAAAAGTAATTAGTCTAACATAGCTATTGCGTAATGCTTTGAAGTAGACTGAAAAATACTAACCCGTGGACTAGATCAGTTTCCCCAATGTCTTTGTGTTTTACTCAATAAGAAATGATAAAGTAACTTCTTTTTTTCTTTTTTATGCAGTGGACAGAGGTGGAAAGTATTGAAAATAAAGGCAGATTGAAAAGCAATCCAGGTTCTGAGCCAAGTTGAATTGATAGCGTGAAACTCTTATTGAGGAAGTGTTTTGGTCATTTTTCTGCCTCGTCCCTTTAAGAACAAAACCTTTCTGGTCACAGCCAAAAGATAAAGAAGCGTTTGGACCACGAGATTGTTTAAACAGCTTATAAGAAAACACTTTACACTTTTTGAAAAGTAAAAATAATGCAAATATGACACTCATCTACATTCTAAAGGTTCTGTTTTCCACAAACTTTTAAAGCACAGCAGATAATGCACACTGGGACAGGATACTGACAGAGACAGCCACATTCACAAGACCCTGAAAGCATCTTACTCGGTTTGAGTGAAATTACATTAAAGGGAAGCTAGAACGACAAGATGAAACCCAGCGAGACATGAGAGATGTATCATTAGGATATGCCCAATGTGAAGGTAGCAGGCAGATGAGTGACTGAGCGTAGATTATTGGAGAAAACATGGATACAGATGCAGGAAAACACAGCAATATAAACACTAAAGATACACAACAAAAAACATTAACACACAAGAAGAGTGTGCATTTCCTGCTGCAGGTTGGTTGGTTTTACCTGCCAGAAACAATGATGGTTTGCTTCTACAGTGCCATCATTGAGTCCATCCTCACTTCCTCCATCACCATCTGTGTGCTGCTGCCACTGCAAAGGACAAAGGCAGACTGCAGCATATCATTCGCTCTGCAGAGAAGGTAATTGGTTGCAATCTGCCATCACTCCAGAATCTGTTCACTTCTAGGACGGTGAAGTGTGCCGAAAAGATTTCAGCTGACCCATCTCACACTAGTTATGAACCATTTCAGACTCTATTTTATGGCAGGAGAGAAGTACCAGCTGTCAAAAATGGAACTACAAAAGCCAGCAACTTCATTAAAGGGGGGGTATTAGGTAAAATTGACTTTTTTGAGCTCGTTATCACTTGTTGTATATGTTCAAATGTTAAATGTAGGTGAGATAATGCTGCCTTCCTACTTTCATTTTCAGCCCATGTTGGCTATTGTTGAGAAAATAAATTTAAAATAAGCTAGTTTTAAAACTTAACATGTCTTGATTCAAATGGCCTAAATTGTGGTTTTAAATCAGTGACTTATTCTGGCCTATTGACCTTAATTTAACTGTAGTTACAGCGGATGGTTTGCTGGGATCGTTTGAATTGCCTTTTGTCTGTGAGAAAACAATACAGTGGAAGTTCCGGCTTTTCACACTCATCTGTGAGAGGCTGTAAACACGGCAGGGGTTTCTAGCTTCAGATAGAGGGTCAGAGATAGCTCCTGGTTGGAGGAGAAAAGGTACGCCTTATTTGAATAAATTAAATACAAGAGGATAAAACTTTCTACACAGAAGTAACAAATTAGATTTTGCGCTTGCAACTTCTCCAAAGACGTCTTTGCCTTTTCTTTTATCTTTTTGTCTCAGGTAATCAATGTATGTTTCTGTTGTTCTGCAGTTTCTGGTCTAAGTTTATGCATTGTCTTATATTGGATTAAATTCTGTAATTCTGTGATGTCAACACGCATAGTTGTTTTCCTTGTGGCTACACGTGGCCTGCCGAGAGGACCTGGGATCTAAAGGAAGAGAGAGCCAGACTTTTTTCTAAAGTTAACTATTTTAGAATTTCTTCCTTAACACTATCTTTGCTTATCGTTGCAGAGTCATGTCACCAGTCCACCACAGGACTGGTGACACTGTGATCCTCCTGTGTCAGAATCACACAGAACAAACAACCACACATGCATGTGCACATAAGAACAATTTAGAGAGCACAGGGACAACATGCAAACTTCAGGCTGGGATCCAAACCGAGGACCTTCTTTCCACAAGGCAGCAGTGCCGGACTATGCCATGACAACCAAAAACAAAGACAAAAGATAAAATTTCTACTGGGCAACCGATAGTATCTGCTTGGTATGAAGTGGAGGAGTGGATATTAAAACTTGTATTTTTGTCACGAATCATTGGTGTGAAAGTCTAAGCAAAGTCAAAATCTTATGATATTCTTAAATAGTTTAAAATCAGAAAATTTGTGACTCGGGCTTTACTCAATTTTAAGTCACATTTCTCAAATCCATACCTTTGCTCATTTGTAGACCATACAAATTTATCATTTTATATCCATGCTTAGGTCACTTCCAGACCAAGAAAAAAAAAAAAAAAAAATATATATATATATATATATATATATATATATAT
>NW_015114291.1:55067-67959 GCF_001443285.1 Poecilia latipinna | reverse complement strand
ATATATATTATAACAGATAGATAAAAAAATAAAAAAAAATAAAAAAAAAGTGAAAAAAAAAAAAAAAAAATATATATATATATATATATATATATATATATATATATATATATATATATATATATATATATATATAAATTACAGTTACAAAAATATGTAACATTAACTCTTCTAAATGAAATCAAAGTATTGCTTTAACACTGAAATTAGGTCAGTTGCTCACTGGGACGTCTGTCGTGTATTTAATTAATGCAAACTGTCAGAAGAGTTGATAAATAGCTTAGACCTGGAATGTCTGAATTTTATATGTGCAACAAGCATAATGCATTCTTAAACTGCAGGTTTCTCAGCGACCTTTAACTTTCCCTGTCTGCATTCTGACCTGAGGTGAAGCTTTTGTTGTATTTTCAATCTGAGGCCTGACTGAGCAGAAAGAGAATGTGCCAAAACTTCTTCCATAAAAGAATCAGGGCTTCATATCAATTTGTTATTTTTGCCAATAATCTTCAGATATTCACTCCACCAGAACAAACCACAAACTATGTTTTCAAAAATGCCCACTTTGGAATGACAATTTTCATTTTATTTTATTTTTTTCCCCTAAATTTTACTGAGGTGGCAAAATTTTGCTAAATATATGTTTTGGTCTGAACAGAGCCAAAAATAATTTCCTTTATTGACGAAATATAAGGGAAAGGATAGTTTGTACTTTAATATTCAAAACCTTTTTTTTATTTTCATGGAGACTTGTATTATTATATAATTTTCTTCCATCTTTATTTATCAAAGCTTAAAGTGTTTATTTGGGAATTAAATATCAGCCAGAAAGGCTGTATAAAGTATTGATGTAAGGACCTTGGACAACTATTTAAAGTGAGTTTGAATGCATGTGGTGCTCTTTGTTGAAGCCTCGTGGTTGTCTGAAATGTCCAAAAAAGAAGTTACTAAATTTGATTAGTATCTGCATTGGCTTGCTTTGCTGAGTCATCACGTCCACTTTCATTCTTCCCCGTCTAACACTGATGACTCCTGAAGTTATACGATACAGTGCTAGACGTGAGAATTTTAGACGGTCCGACCATGCTGATTTAGCATGCATGGCTTGAGGAACAATACGTTTCGATTAAATCCAGTTTTGGTGGAAAGGGAATGACATTGATTGGTCGAGGGAATGGGGATTGACATTGATTGGTCCCGTCTTGTTTGTGAGGGTCAGAAATGTTTTGCATAATGTGGGCATTTGCAGTCTACAGAGATTCTGTGTGGTATACTGGGCCAGAATATAAAATGTGGACAGCAGCGAAACACTGAAATAGATGCGCCGCTTATCTTTTACATTCACATTTTTCTGCTTTGAATTTAGAAGTTGGGGGGAAATCTAAAAAAAAAAATAATTTCAAAATATATGTTTGCCTACAAAGCATTTAAAACATATGGAGTAAAACTATTAAGACAATGGGTGATTTAAGTAAAAAATAAAAATCTCGAGACTAAAGAAGGGAAAGAAAGAAAGAAATAATATTTCTAGGGAACTCAAGAAAAGATAAGATAAAAGAAAGTTAGGAAAGATGACAAGGATGGAAGGAGAGCAGCTATAAGAGAGAATAGGGAGGCTCCTGTGTCTCCTACTCGTCTTTGTTTATGGTGACAGGGACAGGTGGAGCCTGACAGCAGGACCTTTACAGGGAGCCAGTTACAAAAAAGGATGGGATGAAGAGATGGAAATGAGCTAAAAGAGAGATAGAGAAGAAGATGGGACACTCCAATATTAAATGCCAGTCCCCAAACGGCTGCCAAGCCTTCTGTTGTCTTCCTGCTCTTGAGTTGTAGCATCATGTGGTCAAAAGCAGCATGGATGCTAAAAATGATGGACTATCCCTTTTGTTTATTTTGATCTCTTTACGATTATAGTGCTATTACATGAGCAGAGACAATTTCATGGTTTTCTGCATAACCAATATGAAGCAAATACAATGATTTTATTACTCTCTTACACCCAGACTTTCACGATAAACATGACTTGTCAATCTGTTACCTCTAAATGTAAAGATAAGAAATTGATTCTTTTATTTTTGTCTGGTCCTGATATTTGCATGTAAATAGTTGTTAATACAGATATTTACCAATCTGAATAGTTTTTAGTGAAACATTTAGGATAGTTTTGTAGTTAAAACATTGTATATGCTATAATTTTTAATTACATAAAACACACACTGTTTGGTATTCTGATGCAGTGTTTGTACATATTGTCAGCTGTTGGCATAGATCAACAATTACTGTGCATATTACACATCAGCATGAGTCTTTCAGGCTTATATTTACATTCTTGTTAGGTGTAGCTCTGCTAAAAATGGGTTGTGCGTGTGTGTGTGTATGTGTGTGTTGTGGGTGGAGGGCGCTGGAGGGGAGCGAGTGAGAGAACCAACAGACATTAGGGTAAAAATTACATCTCTTTTCAAAGATTTACCTGCTTAGCTAAGCTACATTAGAGGAGCAGCACTTACTGCTCCCAAAATCTTTAATTCTATTTAGAGTGTTGTGCAAACTGTGTTTTACTGAAAGCCTTTTAAAGCATTTTTATAGTTACAATAAGTAAAGTAACTGTTTTTTAACATTTTATTTAAGATGTAACATTTTATTGGAGATAAAATGTTAAATAAAACCACTCTGTATTGTTATCCTGTCGCACTATTCTCACAGTTTGAGCCTGCTCTGTATTTTCCCAGCTGCAGTGAATGCATCCTTCTCTTCTACCTCATTCTACTAATTACCTGCACCTGTGCATGACTCTATTTAATTCCCCTGTTTTCCTCAGTCTCTTGCCAGATTGTCTTTTGCCGGCTTGTCACAGTGTTCAAGTCTGCATGTTTCTGAGCCTTTTCTGTCTTCTGATTTTTTTTTTTTATCTGACTTTCCCTCCTTAGGCTTGGAATTTCCTTCTCTGGTTCTTTGGACTGTTAAACCGACATAATCTTTGGAATTGGTCTTACAGATCATTTAGCATTTATATATGTAGTTTCTTGGTGTTTGTAAACATTTCACACATCCCTTTAAGTGGAAAAATGATGAGTGAAAGGTGTAAAATCTCTTGGTAACACATATTTCCTGAGAGGCAACTTTTGAACCAACTCATGGTATTGAAGGATTGTCTCACAGTGATTACAGAAAATTTGAGTAAAAAATAATCAACAGCATGGAGAAAAAAAAAATGGATGCGCATTTCATGTTACGTGCACACAGAGAACACAAAATACAACCCCAAACTCACTCGTCAAAGCAGGAAATCCAGCTACTTTGACAGGCATAATCCTGGAACGAGAGGGGGTAAATTTAGGAAGAGACGAACCCAAACCCGGAAAAGCCGATTAGAGGCTGAGGGAACAAAACCCAGGCAGGGAGAGAAGGAAGAGTAGAAAAACGTATCAAAAGCACCAAAGCCAAGCCGACCCTGACACAACAGGCTGGTTATTTCTCATAGACGGGGAGAACACATAAAGGAGGGGGAGTGAAAGCGGAGCACGAGAACAGAGAGCTAGGAAAAAGATCTGCAGGGATTCATGAAGGTAAAGCTGAGATGCGATCAGAGGTGAGAGACAAATATAGGTTCTAGTCTGCCACACTGTTTCACACAAATTGTAATTAAAAAGGTAACCACATGTGGATGTCTGCTCTAAGCTTTTTTTCTCCTGTCTCTTCTACACAATGAAAGGTATTCTGTAAGTGTTTACAAAAATACCCTTCATTCTTAACACGTAGTCCTAAAAATAACCCAAAATCAGCACATCTTCTTTTGGGTCCTGAGCTTTGGTCCTCACAAGAAGCCTTTGGTTCCCACAACCTCGCATGTGTTAGAAAAATGGTCCTTACAATGTATCAAATACACGGCCACACACGGTATTCCTCTCTTACTTAGGCACACTAAAATACAATAGTATACAATCGAAATCTGCAGCCGAGTTTCTGCCTCATAGAGCAGCACCTTCACCACTCAGCTCCACCTGACCAGCAGCAATTAGCAAACACCTGGTACTGACAGTCTGCTGAGCTTATACAAACTACTGATCAGTCCAAAGCTCCTAAGTTGTAAACACCATAATGGAGAAACGTTGTTGTAGTGATGTGATGAATGCGGAGTGTCAAAAAGAACAGGTGCTTCTTAAAGACACAGAGGCCAATTTCAAGGCGTCAAGTTCCTTTTAATTTATGTTTGACATATAAAGCATTTTTTTATTGCAGTATTTTTATGCGTGAAGATAACATAGTTACTTGGTTGTACTATACAATAAGCGTGAAAAATACACAGGACATTGTTTTCCTAATTGAGGTGACTATATCAGCTGAAAAGCGGCTTATATTAAGATACATTAACATTTTCAGTGGACATTTGATACTAATTCATACACAACCAAAGATACACTTTGTGTCTTGTGGACTGGTGATGTGTCTTTAGACAGAGTGCTCTTACCACAGATGTCACAGGAGCTCATTTTACTGGTGTCTGGTGAATGTGGAAGACAGGTGAACACCTGTGACTCTTCTCTGAGTTATTCCAGAGTTGCTTTAATCGAGTCTACTCCTGTCCTGCTGAGGGAAAGCAGCTCCTGCTGGTGAGTGTTATTCCCACTTGAAGGGTGCGATTCATCTTGCACGGCGTTTAGGTGGACTGCCAGCGCTGACGTAATATCCCCGGGAATGCCAGGACGTATGTTTGTCCCTGCAACACAATAGGCTGCGACAAACCGTTAGTCACTTTAACCGTCATTGGCTATAAAGATATGGATGATTGGTGTATATAACAAATTTACAACAAAAAGAGGGTTTTACAAGACAGGGTTGCATTATGTCCTCAGATCTGTCCAAGGACTTTACAAGAGTGTACTATACTCATGAGGTGACAAATAAAAGTTAATGATAGTGAAAAAAAGAACAAAGGAGAATAAAAATGTTTTTTTTTGTCTCTGCATCTCATGTTTTTTCATAACTCTTCTTTTATACAATTTGAGTTCCACTGCTTCCTCCTCTGTCTTTTGCACCACAGCACCACTATTTCTTTGTCGGCGTCTAGCTCTCTATTAATCTGGGGGCTGTAGGGGTTGTAGAGTTGGTATTTTCACCCAGTGATAAGGGCCTTTATAGAATGAGTCTGACACAGACGGGGTTGTAATGTGGTGGAAGCAATAAAACGCACTTGCACCAACACACTCACACATAGGCACACACAAAGCCATGACTTTATTCTATCTCGGTATGATAAAATGGTTCATCCCAGCAATGATGGATGATGGAGGAGACTGATAACTCCTGAAAACACATACCAAGACACATAGAAGGAACATGGCAAGTCTGGATTATGTTGTCCACCATTTCCATCACTGTGGACTTTGCTGATCTCTGGACAGACAGCAGTCTGGGGCTGTATAATATTCTCATTTAGATTGTATGGGTAAAGGTAACAAAAATCTGAGTGAAAGTGCTTGGTTGGCTCAGAAAAATGCTTTGGCCCAACTGCATCCACTTCCAAGAGAAATTTCTAAATATATCACAGCTGCAAAAACAGGATTTTATAGTGCATTTAAAGCTGTCTCTTCCTGATGTCCTGCGTAATTGGATGATAAATACAGCAATCAAAAACACTGACAGAGATAAGTGTTGTTGGCTGTTATGGGGAAATGTGCATGTCTGGAACATCTGTGGGAGACACACTTACTCATATTAAGCACGTCTCTCCTTTTTAATGGCTAAAATTTTAACTGCCCCAAATGGAGGAATTATTAAAGTAAAAATAAAAGAATGTAATTATAAAGTACATTTTGTTTTTGCTGCAGCACTGTGGCAAAAACAAGAGTGACCCATTGTGATCCAGTGCTTATTTCTTTATATTTTTGCTTCTAAAAGGTTTTCTGTTCTGTCATCCTGATGTTTTTGCTTTTTCAAGTCTCAATTTTAGCTCTGTTCCCAATGAATGGAATCACAACCCATGTGGGTTCAGTTCTGTGGCTTTTTAGTGGATGAACCAAGCTGCCATTATGCCCTTCTTTCTTCTAAAAATATTCCTTGTCCTGCGTTTTGTGATTTTTTTAAATTTATTCTGTATTTTTTGTGGAGATCTTGGCGCAAATACAAAACAGCTATTGTAGCTAAAGCATAACCTGAAATATCAAGAGCCAAAAAGAGTGAAGTGAAAATAATCAAATAAATTCACAATGGAATTAATTATACTGAGTTTAACTAAATGTGTACCAAATTAGATTCTAATTAATTTAATATGAACTGGATCTGTGTCTTGTAAAGTGCATTGAGAGGATAGGAGGGAAAAACAATATTTACCTCTTTTAGATATTTTTTTTCTGTCTTGACCCAACCAGATGTTTGAAAAAAAAAAAGCTTTTTAAATTTGATTGTTACATTCTTCTGTTACAAAGACTGACTTTCTTTCACTTACTGTGATTCCATCTATGAAATATGAACAATACAATTGAAGAAATCCTTGTTGTAGACACAGGAGACAGTATTTAGTAGCATAAAAATAACAATTAACTGAAGGATAATCCATCTCTCCGAGTCTGCATATGACCTTTGCTGGACTTTTTCTTTATTGAAAACTGAACTCGGATGCTGTTTATGTGCTGTAGACACTGGAAAGTTGACACACTGTGAATCAACTTTCCTTAGTTTAAACACGCGGGGACAGCACTTTGTCATTGTCGGGTACAAATATTGGGTGCAAAAATTAATCCAAAAGTTGAATCAATCTACAATGTACATCCAATTTTCATTACTGGGAGTGTTACCACAACATTTTTGCTGCTAATAACTTTGCATGATTTTGTAAATTATAATAATTTAATGCAAAGTTGGCATTTTTAATGGACTTTTAATGCAACTTTTAGAGCAACTTTGCATTAAAAGTGTCATTATTTACCGAATGACACTTCATGACAACTGTCATAGACAGTCATAAAGACTTCTTTATGTTCATGACAGTGTCATGTCAGTCTTATGCACACCCCTTCAAATGAAGTGTTACCAGAAAAAATGACACTATCAAAGTTCAAGTTTTATTTTTGACCTGTGAAATAATAGAACAATGCAAAGTCCATACACTTGGTATTACGGCATTTAGTTTTTTCTACGTTATGTGTGGAAGTCTTTCTTTGAGGAAAACCTTAACAAGATGCAGCTAAGTTTGCAAATGGGCTAGAATTCATTTCCATGTATGAGTGCGTGATGTGTGCAAGAATATATCTGAATGTCATTTTGTCTGTACATATATATTCTTTACTTCACATGTGCAGGTGTCCTTTTTCGATTTTTCTTTCCAAGATAGAATTTTCCAGATCGTGGCCAGTCTGGCAGGCGGCACAGATTGAGGCAGCAGCCAGTATGACACCAGTTAGGAAGCAGGATCGCGTGAGTGGGAAAAGCAAATTGAAGTGTCATAAAGATATTAATGGAAACAAGATGTGGCCACCAAAAAAAACCATCAGCAAATTGGCTAGCAGTAAAAATACAAAGCCAGCCAAGCCAAAAGGAGCTTTTCCAATAGAAATGTCTGTGCTGAATAGATTGTGCATATCCCTAGGAATTTATTTCATCTATCTTGCAGAAAGCCAATGCAGACAGAATATTTTCTCAATAAACACAATGAAAAATAAAATATTGTATGCTTTGCTTTTGCATTTATGTTTATGTATTAAAAAATGTGTAGGACAGAAAAATATAGATTTTCCAAAGTCTATTAAAAAGTTTATTATTGCAGTGGACATGTGGTTGTATACAGTGAAATACAAAGAACAATTTTGATGTCAATAGTTTTAGACAATTTGAGTGACACAAGAGTTCCTAGAAGAACTTTTTAAAAAGTCTAGTAAGAAACTGATATAAATACTTGGAAACTATTAAAGCAGAACATATAAATCTAGATAGAGAGGAATTTAACCTGGAAGGACAGAGAGCTTAAAGAATGAGAATTAGAGAGCTGTGTAAAAGAGATAAGAGGATAGACAGATGCTGTGGATCAAAAGTATTAATATCTCCAGTATAAACACTTGTAAAATAAAATACCTAGAGAGGTGAAGCACAAGACTGATCAGAAAACAGGAGAGTAGGCAGAAATATGGAAAGAAAACACACCTCTACGGTTTCCTTAACAGGGTGGATGAGGCTCAGATAAATGGTGGGAGAGGATTAGGAATGCAGGAAGAGTGTGAAGTCTAATGCTTGGGATGTATTTTACATGAGAGCAGAATCAAAATTAATTTGAAGTTTTCTCTTTGTGCTAAAATGAACTGACTGAATGAACTAAGAGGTCATTTTTGTATCAGAAAGGGGACAGAGGGAGGCAGAAGATGATTCTTTTCAATTAGTGGATGGACTGATAATCAAGCAGAGGAATGACAGCTGCCGATTAAAAGGTGGAGATTCCTGGAAATGGATGTTGGGAGAAGGGAAAGCATTGTTATGTTATGTGATCAGACGAAGAGGAGAGAAGTGCATAAGTAGGCAGATACTACTGATGCAATTTATGTAGGAATATACAAAATCAGTGGTGTCTACTTCAAGAGGCGGCTTGCAGAACACGAACAAAGATTTCAAGCAGATAGAAACTACCAATCTTTTCCTCAGCATAAATCTCAAATACAGGAATACAGGCCTGCCACCATATCAAACCCTTCAGAAATGGTAGGTTGCGTTTTTTGGGAGGAAAATATTTTTTTTTTTAATTTTGTTGCATGAAGTGATAACATGTAATCACTTGACAGATAACCATGCTTTGCAGGGATTCTTACAGTTCTTTAACTTTGCTGTTTTTACTAACAATATCAACCCACTAAGACTCAGATTTAAATATTCTTCTTTCCTACTTATTTAAATCTTTCACATGACAGTTTGTGGATCAAGCCACAGGCCATTACTTCCTTAAAGTGTACAAGGCTCTGTCAGTTCTTTTTAACCCTTGTGTTTACAAATGGGGTCCAATCGACCACACACCCGTAGCACTTGTATCATTTGCCCCAGTCCTCGTACATTTGCCTCAGTCCTCGCACACACAAAGGTTAAGGCCCTTTTATATGCGAGTCTGTCATGTTCCTTGTGGATGGGTTTGCACACAGTTATGCCTAATGTTCAGTTTGAATCATAATCCTAAATCCATGTTTTTTTCTTGGTGCAACTGCTTGTTTTTGCAAGGCAATTCAGCTTATTACTAGCTCCAAAACCACACATTTTGAAATTAGTAAGTTACTTTGAAGTGTTTATTGACAGTGGCAGAGTCAAGGGTTTTTCATAGAGGTGGCCAGGCTAGACCTGTTGCTAATAACTGATTTCATCCACAGCCTTTTCTGTGCACAACATTAATATTTTACTAATAATTCACAAAAGAAAATATTTTCTTGAACCAAATAAGTATATGCCTGTGTTAATATATATGTATAGGCTATCTAGGCATATAATCACTCCTGCCACCAACTGGTTTGGAGGGGAACTGCTTGTTCCAGAAGCGCTATTAAGTTGCACTTCTAAGCTTTTACAGTGACGTTGGACTATATTCAAACTAACCTGTCTAAAACACTTAAGCTCCACCAGACTAAGACCAGCCTGAGTTAACAAACGCCTGGTAAAACTGTCTGCTGAGCTTTTCCTAGCCCAACACTCCTAACAACAGTTCTAGGGATAATGGAGGACCATTGGTATTGTGACGTGCAGAAGACGGAGTGTTGGAAAGAGTAGAAACTTTTTAAAGAGTCAGAGAACAATTTCAAGGTGTCAAATTGCGAAGTTATGTTTCATACTTAAAGCCCTTTTATAACAATTCAAGGTAACATAGTGACTTGATTGTGCAGTAAAATGCCACTATGAGCCTGGAAAATACATAATACCCACATTTAAGTGTGTGGACATGATTTGGTCAGCTCACACCTCTCCTTACATACACATACAGGGAAAACAATATGTGCATGCACTCGTACAGAACCTAATTTTATGCTAAATATATACAGAAATAAAGCTTGTGCTACAGTTATACAATGTGCTCAAGCACACGTACAGTAATGTGGGTGCACATAAGCAGACACAGACACAGAAAAACCCAGACTGTCAAGTACTCTTTTTATGGTGTCACCTGAGTTTGGCCTTAAGTACATATTTCATGCTACATTACCCCCTCTGGCAGAAGATGAGGGGAAGAAACAGGGAGACTAAGGGTGGCTGAGAGATGAAGTGAGGCAGTAAAATTAAGGTTCCTTTCTCTCTCGACTGCTTGCCTAAACATCCTTTCTACATCTTCTGTTCTTTCTGTTCCTCCTACCCCTCTTATCTTTATCCCCCTGTTTCTTCTAGTTTAGTATTTTTTAATGGTCACTAACCAGAATGGGTCACAGACATGCTCCTGCTGGATGCCCACATGACAAGAGTAGTGATATGTTTTAATGAGGCTGGGACTTAGGGCACAAGTGGAAATTTCTCATTTGGGTCTTCCATTGGAGAAAACTACATCTACCTCAAGCTGTTTCACTCAATCCTCTGCCACGCTTCTAATGTTTTGTTATTGCCTTCATTTCACCCTCTCCGTCTTGCTCTTTTTATTTTCCAGTTATCTCATTGTTTTATTATATTTTTTATTAAACTGGTTTCTCACGCACGTTTCACTAATCTCTTCCAGGTTTACACATCTGAACAGACTTCTTTTTCAGAGCTCCTCGCAGATCCCCATCTTTCTTTTCACTTGTTAACATTTAACATGCTCTTTTGCGGGGTTTAGCAAGCAGGAGTCATGCTGAGAAAATATCCTCAAAACCATAACTCCACTAGATCTCCTTACAGTGTGAAAAGACGGCTAAGAGCTTTACAACTGACAACGTTGGTCAGCACCCCATGTGCTTGTTTGCCTGCAGAGAAATCTAATCTGATCCTATTGGTCATTTCAGTAAATCCCCTCCTTCGTGTTTTAGACCCATTTGATGTTTTTAAAGTTTTGCAAATATATGGTGTGAATAAAGTCTTCTTCTTGCATACTAAATTGGTAAATATCCTTTCAAATCAACAGAGAGCATAATCACACTTACTGTGATTTGTAGCACAGCATAATAAATAAGACAATGGCTTATAATATTAATAAATACCTTGTATTTGTCAGTGTGTTGTGTTTGCTCCATGACTCTCCTAACACTCCTATCACGTAGCCACCAGAGGGTACCAAGGTGAACCAGCTGCAGGACTTAAAGCTGATTCTTTGCAGGTACGGCGGTAAACTTGCTGGGTATCCACGTTTACTCTCTGCATACCCAGCAGCCTCATTACACCCTGGATGTAAGGAGCTGGTTGCCAGTCACTCTTTGACATTACCCTTCTGTTAATGTCAAGCCCTCCTTGCGAACGTCTGTGTATTTTCCCTATAAACTATTTGAGCCCCAGTGTAGCTTCTTGTATTTCTCCCACTCCACGGTCTCCCTGAGCACCTCCTGAGACCTACTTGTGAAACCTCTTGACCCCTCAAAGTCGGACCAGAACCAACCATGACCCTCACTTTAGATTCTCATGACTGGTAACTTCAAGCTCCACCGCCATCATTGTTAGACTACCTGTCTGCCCTCAAACCGTCCTGCAGCATTTTCAATCAGGTTCTCCAGCCCTCTGTCTACCTCCATCTTGCAGTTTCACCTCAAAACCAACAACCCGTAGAACCCACTCACTAGTGAGCATCTCAGCTTTGTGTCTGTGATTTATTTGCATTGTGGACATGGAGTGGAATGGGTCTTCTCTGCACTGACAGCTGGCAGTAAGTTGCAGGACAGATGACTGTGTAAGACAGACTACTGCAGTGCTCATGAAGCAGGAGGGGTCATGACAGCCACTCGCTCAGGACTGAGCAGCAGAGTTGCGATTGGCGCTTTCACTTGTCACCACAAAGTCCCTAGTAACACACAAAAAAGTCACCAGATTTGTCGTTTTTGAAAAAAAAAAAAAAGTTTCTGCAACGGTAAAAAAAAAAAAAAAAATCACTAGATATAGCAATAAAGTGCCAATTTGGCAACAATATTTATTTTGACCTGACCACAGACCCACTTCACCCCCTACACTACTCCCCACTTTTAGCCCCTCAATGTATTATGGCTCCGCTCACTTTGTTGGAGTTTCCTAAAAATTTGTCATGGGCAGGGTTTTGACTTCAGAGAGTTTAATTATGCTTTAATTTGCATAAGCTTAGTCAACTAAATGCTGCCTCTTAAAACAGTAATATCTGCCTATTTAGTTCACACACCAAATATTCCCTATGCACTAATATACACAGTGGAAACCATCTTAGCACTATGGCAAATGCAGATATCTACAGTCTATTAGGCTGCTTATTTTACATGTCGCCATATGTTATGATTTAGGCAGGGCTATTATATTACTGACGATTAGACAGACATCTTCTCCCACTCAGAGGAAACCACTGCGCATGTCTGGAGCTCCGCGTGTGAGTAAAGGTGGAGGCGATGGGTGACAACAGACAGTAAGTCATTGCTTGGATTTTACGGCGCCACCTTAAGACCCTGAACTTCACATTTTAACGGACAAAAAGCGCAACGCGACTTGGATGTAACGAGTAACGCGACAGTTTAGTAGAAATGTAGTGAGTGGAGTAAAAGTAGAAAGTATCCATTATTAAATCTACTTAACCTGTCTGTCACGAGAGGACCGGTCCTCTCGTGACAGGGGTGTCAAACTCCAGTCCTCAAGGGCCTCTGTCCTGCAACCTTTAGATGTGCCTCTGCTGCACCACACCTGAAAAGAATAATTAGGTCATTAGCAAGGCTCAGGAGAACCGATCTACACAGGGAGGAGGTAATTAAACCATTTCAGTCCACTGTTTTTTACCTGTGGCACATCTAAACACTGCAGGACAGCG
>NW_015114291.1:49471-51955 GCF_001443285.1 Poecilia latipinna | reverse complement strand
AGCCAAACACCAACTCCTTGTAGACCACACAGTCGCCCGAGACTGCAAAACCCGACACTAAGTCACGTTATTGCTTGGATTTTACGGCGCCACCTTAAGACCCTGAACTTCACATTTTAATGGAAAAAAAAGAGCAATGCGACTTGGATGTAACGAGAAACGCGACAGTTTTGTAGAAATGTAGTGAAGTAGAAAGTACAGATACTTACTGTAAAATGTAGTGGAGTAAAAGTAGAAAGTACCCATTATTAAATCTACTTAAGTAAAGTACAGATACACGAAAATTGTACTTAAGTACAGTAACAAAGTACTTGTACTTCGTTACTTCCCACCACTGAGAATGTCAAAATAAACTGTTATCAAAGACAGAAAGCGGTAACAAATCTAAAGACTTTCGGTGTGACTGAGTGAGCAATCAGTATGTACAGATAGATCATTGCTGACTGGTGACTCTAGTAAAGGTAATTGCTTCTGTGATTCAAGGTGAGGGACAAGTAGGTGTAAAATCTGTGGCATGTTGTAGAAATGGCAATTATTTCCATTCAAAGCAGGAAATGTTAGGATGGTGGAGACAGGGTCGCTAACACCTCCAGACAGCATTGCAGAAGATTTTACTTGAGGGAGAGTAACATCCAAGTAAAGAGATTTGACCTAGAAAACCACTTAAAAATAAATGAATAGAATCAGAAGTTAAGAGCACTTTGCAGTAAAAAAAAATACCGCATAAGAAACCACATAAATAACAGAAGGTAGCCTTTTTTTTTTTACCTTTATCTTAAAAGGTCTAATTTAAGTAATCATTTCTGCCTTGGTTGTTACCTGGAGGGAGATTTGAAATCACCCTGATGCAGTATAAATGCACTTAACTATGTATAGCAGAACATATACTAAAGGCACAATCAGTGAGTCATGCCACCTGTATTTTTGAACCTATAGACTGTACAGCTTAAAGGCCTGTCTGTATGCCAGAATAAAATATGTCTGCCTTATAAAAGATAATCAAAATGCAAAAAGGTTATATGATGAACTACACATTTATGCCAAAGACGACTGACAGTTATGCAGCACATAGTCACTGACATCATCAGTGACAAGGATGGTAAGCCACAAAATGTCATTGCTAAAGAAGGTATCCATTCACATACTGCTGTATACAACATTCTTTCATTTGCCACATTAAGTTTTCATTTTCTTTTTACTTTTCACAGTAAACTTATAATTTTCCCTTTTTTCAAACTATGAATGAAAAATGTTATTCATGACCTACTTGTCTGTCAATTCACAGAAGAGACTCACTGCAATTTAGAAATGAATACTATCAATCATCACTTCTTTAGAAATTACTGTATTTTCTGCTACAGGTTGAAAAACTGATGGTAGAAGAAAATATACTTTTAATATGATTGCATCTTCTCTGTTTAATCTTCTCAAAGATATGTCTTGCACAGTGGCTCTTTTTACTTTTTTTTTATTTTAAAACATTTCATTATTCTTGCTAATCCATGTTGCACATGTCCAGTCCTGACTGTGAGATGAAATTGAACAGATCTTTGCTTCTCTTCTCCATTCTTTTCATGCCATTTGAAAGAGCTAAATTGGCTTTTTCCCTGTAGCAGGAATGAGTCTGGCTTTGTCCTTTCAGTCTCTCTTTCTACTGTCAAATAACCCTCTTTGCTTCTCAGTTGTGATATGATTACGTTCCTTTTCAGCCGGATTTACCACAAAGTCATAGCGTGCCGCTCTGGTAATACTGTGAAAGGAATTCTGGAAAAGCGGACTGTCAATGTTTTATTCAATTTGAAACAATGAAAAGATAGAAAAAGACAGGTCAAATCAAATAAAGAACCATAAGTGACAACCACTGTGTCATGCACTAAAGAGTAACAGGAATAAATAAATAGAGGAGAACATGTATCCTACTTTGTGTGGGACTGCAAAGCAGTTCTGCACCTT
The DNA here is from genome assembly GCF_001443285.1 of Poecilia latipinna. Taxonomy (NCBI): domain Eukaryota; kingdom Metazoa; phylum Chordata; class Actinopteri; order Cyprinodontiformes; family Poeciliidae; genus Poecilia; species Poecilia latipinna. The sequence continues at coordinate 50,002 of NW_015114291.1, read as the reverse complement.
CTCCACCCATCTTCTAACTTGAGATAATGTATTGCAGTCTAAAAGCCTCAGAAAATAAAAGTAAAACAACTGTATACACAAAATAAAATCTCTACTGCGAGACCTTTGCACATTCCAGATTAAAATGAACACCTGACCTTATTTACAGGTAAATATTGAGTCCAAGGCCTCTCACCTTATCTGTAACTAAAATGTAAGCCTTCCTAGCAATTCACAATTTTTCCACTATCTTCTATTGGCTCTTTTATGTTTGCACTTGACTGGTTCTTAGTCTTGGAGCACGACACACTAGCTGCTGCACGTCAAAAAATGCAGTTAGGTAAAGAGTCATTTACTATCTCACAATTGGTTTCAGATTTCTGGGATGATTCAAAATTGATTTTCGATTCTTAACGATCATTCATAATGATTTCTGCTTTAATCTATAGGTGTGCAAAGAATGCCACCAGATTCCTGGAGACATTGAAGTGTCTTTTACACAGTGGTGGGAAGTAACGAAGTACAAGTACTTCGTTACTGTACTTAAGTACA
>NW_015114291.1:34627-44527 GCF_001443285.1 Poecilia latipinna | reverse complement strand
CTTTTACACATTTATTAAGTTTTAAATATCAATACACGTGTGGTACCATGAAAGAGATTTGAATGAAAATAGCAGCTCCCCCACCCCGTAAAAAGGTAACTTGCGGTGAGAAACTACGTTAAAATCTATTGTAGTTAAACGTGTATGAGTTCCGCCAGCAGAGGGCGCACAGCGCCATATGCGCAGGTGGTTGACGCTCTGGCCGGCAGAAGAAGTTGGCCATTGCTAAGGAAGCGGCTTAGAGCCGACATTACGAGCAGCTGCTATAACGCGCTGTGTTTCTGTTTTCCAGGTACGCTGAGTGATAAATAATATATGGATGCTAACGGTAGTAATCTCTGAAAGGCACACAAGGCCTTGGGACCAGTGGGACCGAATTGCCGAGTCGAATGTGGAGCCGGAGTTAGCAGCAGGCTAAGCTAATGATTTGCGTGGTTCGCGCTCTTGTGCAGGCGCGGTTGGTTGGCTGTAGTTGTGGCCTGTGTTTTCCTCGCAGCTATTTTTGAGTTAAAGTTGGACCCTAATTTCTATTTTCTATTCGAGTTCAGGTAATGAAAGTTTAATGCACAGGAGTATACAGACGGTGATGCCAATGGTAATGATGAGAACTGTAAACTGTTATGCTACTCTGATAATTGTGTTTTACGGTGAAAATGTATTGTGCTCTTAAGAGTAAGTTGGCTATTGCTGAGGAAGCTGCTTAGAGCAGACATTACGAGCAGCTGCTATAACCCGCTGTGCTGTCTGTTTTACAGAGTTTATTCTAAATAAATATGTTACACTGAGAGTGACCCGGCCCATCATTCTCCACTGTGTATCACATGCTTAGACGGAATTACTCCCTCCTGGCGTCCTCCGTTTTGCTGTTACGAAGTGGTCATGGAGATAGTGCCATACCTTTCTGCAGAAAGCCTCCACTATGAACAGCTCTGCAATTTGCATCCAAAAGTTCCTGGCCATTAGTTTTCATAGCTATTTAGTAAAGAATTGTAAAAAAATGTAGTAATTCCTCACCACGTCCAATAAATATTCCTTAATAAGGTTCTAAAACAAAACAGCTGGCCAGGGACGCTGGGGGAGATGTCCTGTCTATAGTGCTCTCTACTTGGCAACTTGGTGTAACTCATCATCTCCTGCTTGTAGAGGAGTGTGATGGGGTGAATTGCCTCAAACATATTCTTTAGGTCAGTTGCTGGATGATGATATCAGGACAGGTATTGAAAATGTGTACCTAAAAGTTGCTATCTGCGTCAGCGAGGCTGTCTTCAGAAAGCTCATCAAAGTGACGCTTAACTTTTCTGGCCCTGGTCGTTTCAAACTCTGCTTGACTTTGCCCATTTTGTAGCTACAGCAAGAGTGGCAGACTCGGCCTCATCAAATTGCTCCTTAAACTCCATCGAAACGCTGATGGCGTTTGTGCAGAAGAGTATATGCTTTCAGAATATCTGTATTCTTAGTGTGCAGTAAAAGTGTGGCAGCGTTTATGCACTCAAGAATCTTGGTTTGCATGTTGACCAAAAAAATGAAAGAAAATTTGCTTATGGCATTCTTGAGCGCACATGCTTTGTTACTCTCTTCTGTTTTGTCACAGGTCAAGGATATTTTGTCGAGAGCTTTTGTATAATCTCCATATATGTGCCTTAATGCAAATAGAGCATCATGTCGAGAAGACCAGCAAGTGGGACAGAGGGGTTTTAATATGACAGTTCTCTGGCGCCATAAATGCACTGAGGAGCACCTACCGTTTGATACTGTGACCAAAAAAGTTGCACAGGTTCTCTACAATGTCATAGAACTGCTTCACTCCACAGACATTTTTTACAGAGACTTTAAGAGCAAGGTTGATGTCATGAGCAACTCAATGAACATAACGGGCAAGGGGCTTGGTCTCTGTTATTCTTGCCTGTACGCCTGAATACGCACTACTCATGGTGGCGGCTGCATCATAGTTCTGTCCGCGGTATTTTGACAGATCTATTCCGTTTTTCTCTGTAGAGTGCAGGATATGGTTTTCAAGCTCTGATGCTGATGAGCTCCCAGTTGCTTCAAAAGCACTTCATTGATTTGCATATCTGTTGCAACATCCATGTCATTCTTAACGGCAGTTACGCAACGGTGCACCGGCTCAGCTGGTTTGTCTTCGGGGCATCTTGCGTTCTGTCCATGATAATGGAATAAAACTTGGCTTTGTTTATTTCATTAATTATTGCAGCTTTCATACATAGAGACGGTATGCAAATAATCTCATCTTAAATCTGGTGACTTAGTTATTTCATTGACCCTTCTGGTCAGGTAATTAGTTTGTTAAATAAGTGTCCAGTTTTGGTAACATGTACGCCTGAATACGCACCACTCTTTGCTCTTTTTATTTTCACTTTGCTGCTCCACTTTTGTGCTTTATATGAAGAGCCACTTGTGTTTTTGTCTGTAAAAATGCTCCACCTGGTTGCTGTGAAAATATCTTTATATTCTTTTTGGGTTATATTTTTCTCTCTGTCAAGTTTTCTCTACTCCCTACTACGTTTTATTGTCTATTTCTAAACAAGGCTTCTTACTAATAGAAAAGGGGTAAATGAGGGACCTGTGGAGCTACAATAACAAAGAATTCACACCAGAGCATGAAACTTCTATTTTATATCAATATGATTTACATGTGAAAAGGAAGGATTTAAATGCATAATATGTCCATATTAACTTATTGCTTTTACAGCATGAATCAATTCCCCTTTGGGTAAAGCGTTTTTTTAAGCTAAGTGGCCTGAATGGATGTCAAATACTAGCATGCATATGTCTGAGCATGACAACTTACAAAAACTAAAGTTTTCTTTGAACTAGTTCTCTGACAGCATGCAGTTCAGACTGCAGCTGCAAAGGCTCGAGCAGATGAGCTCCATGTTTGTGTTTTGGGTCGTGTGTAGATTTGTGTGCTGGCATGCAGTGGCATATGTTTTCGTGCAGCTGTGGCTCCACCATCAAAGACCTGCATGTATTTGATGCCTGTAAAACACAGGTTTTAGATTTTCGTAGGCAGATCCCGAGTCACCTCAGAAAAAGCTCCCTGTTGAGCCTGTTGACAGCACAGCTTATGTCCTATTATGTGTTTGCTGCATCGATGTGATGCATAAACAGATGCCTGAATGCGGACGAAACCACACACAAACTTCTGCAGCTGTGTTTATGCTCAACTTGGAAGGGCTGCAATGTACTGTGTGACCTCTAAATGCATCAAAAGTTGGTCATTTCCCAGCGAACATAATTTTATCTGCATGACTGCACTTGACTTCCCACAATCTCTCTTGCTTATTTTTGAACATAATTTTAGTTTTTCATAACTAAAATTAGCCAAAACTATAGCAGTTACTGCTATAGTTTTGCTTTCATCTTATTTCTCTGTGTTGCCATAATCAGACATAAGTAGTCAGCTATTGATTGATTTAGGATGTTTCTGCACATTGCTGCATTGATTTTTACCTTTATCCTGATTAGTTTCCCAGTTCCTGCTGCCACCACCGTGCTTCACTGTAGGAGTGGTGTTGGCCTGGTGATGATCTGTGCCTGGTTTCAGTCAAACATCCCACCTAGCATTCACACTAATGAGTTCAATCTGTGTCTCATCAGACCTTCTCATGATCTGAGTGTCCTTCAGATGCCTTGGCAAACTTCAGACAGTCAAACGTCTTTTATTAAGAAGTGGATTTGGTCTGGAAACTGGAACCACCCAGGCCTGGAGCTCTGACAGAGTGACGATCGGTTTTCCCCAGTCGCTCAGCTTAGACAGCCAGCGGTCTGGTGATTCTAAACGTCATCCATTTATGAATGATGGATGTCACTGAGCTCATTGGGACCTTTAAAGCAGCACCTTCTGTATCCTTCCCCAGATTTGTGCTTCAAGACAATTCTCGTTTTTCATGCGAGAATCAAAAACGACAACATTTTGTGTTCCTATAAAAGATTTTTAAAGAACTGAAAGCCATTTTAAGTCCATTTTTAAAACTCAAATGGACACCAAGATCCTTTTAGATAAATAATATTTGGTTAAAGTGAAAAAGTAACTTATTAGAGCCACTTTCTTCAAAAATAATAATAATAAAAAAGTCTAAAAAAATAACATGATCCGCAGAGTGGGTGATAACCACAGACTAAGTCTAAATATTTATATATTCTATTAAGAATAGAAATTGTTGTTTAAACTTTGATGTCATGATGATTAAAATACATTTTTAATCCAGCAGTCCTTCGGTTTCCACCTGTCAGTTCTTCTGCTTGCGAACTTTGCTTTCATCTTGTCTCCCTCGTGTCGTTTATATTAAGGACGGCACTTTTCTGCTTCCTCTTTTGGTGCAGGGTTAACTGAGAGATCTTCTATTTTGTTTAATCCACTCCTTTCTTGGTCCCTCCATACTTTGGTAGCCCCAAATCCCAGATGTCTTTTTCTCTCTGCGTGTCTGTCCATTCTTCTCTTGTCCAGCCTTACCCTTTGACCCCAGTCTCCATCTTTTGAAAAGTTGTTTGAAGTTTCAACTTTCCACTTTCTTGTCTTGTCAAAGAGAAGGACTCAGTGTAATTTACTCTTAATCTTTATATCCCTTCTTTTCGGTAGAAGAGCTCCGTTACTGGCAGATGAAGGGAGGGAGGAGGGGGAAAAGGGAGAAATATAAAGAAGATGACAGGCAAAGGGACAGGCAGGAAAGTGACCTGTGACTGCCCCTAATCAGGATTTTCTTCCCCACTGTCTATGCTCTTTCACGTCCCTTGTTCTTTTTCTCCATCTTTTTTTTTATCGTTAACTTGTTCACTGAACTTAGAAATGTTTGTTAATCTCCTACATAAAGTGCAGAGGAATTGAATCCCAGATGATCTAAATTTAGGGCTGCACAGTGGTGCAGTTGGTAGAGCTGTTGCCTTGCAGCAAGAAGGTTCTGGGTTCAATTCCTGGCCCTGGTCTTTCTGCATTCCCTGTGCATGCATGGTTACTCCAGTTTCTTCCCATTGTCCAAAAACATGACTGTCAGGTCAATTGGTTTCTCTAAATTGTCCCTAGGTGTGAGTGTGTGTGCATGGTTGTATGTCTCTGTGTTGCCTTGCAACAGACTGGTGACCTGTCCAGGGTGACCCCACCTCTCGCCCGGAACATTAGCTGGAGATGGACACCAGCAACCCTCCCTACCCCTAAATTTAAACGACACCAAAAGTTTGTTCATTAAAAAGAATCTTTGAAAGAGGAGTGTGAAGTTCTGGAAAGATATATCTTCACCTTATTAATTACATGTCAAACTGGCTTTCTGCTTTTTACATTTTGCTCCAACCACCAGTGAGTGTGATGTAGTGAGGAGATGAGGGGGAGTGGATGTGATGGACATTAGCTGAAGAACCTGGCCTTTCAGTAATTGTGCTTGCAGCAGAGCAGAGGTCAAAGGTAAATGCCAAATGTGGATGTGTCCTACTATAACGAGTGAGCAAAATTAAGCCACATTCCCACACCCTCACATTTGTGGTTACACAATTATGCACATGCTTGGACACACACACACACACACACACACACACACTAGTTATGCGTATTAACAAGTTAATTATAAACAGATGCATCAACATTTTCCCACATATAGGAGTTTTATAAACATTTTCACCCTCACTCATACAGAATAAGCTCCCATATCAAAACAGTGATCATTAATTTCCTCTGTCAGCGCTACTATAAGCTGATATCTCTGAAAATATTTGCATTTTTTGTTTTTGAATCAGATTAAATTTACTTGCGATAATATGAAGACTAGTTAATAATTAAAGACATGCCTTTAGGCATTTCTCCTAAAGTTTTACTGGACTTCAATTAGGATTGCAAGTTATCGATCAACTGATGTCTAACTGATAAAATTTTCTAAAATTTTGCTTTTCTATGAAGAGACCATCTTTCCATTTCATGAAGACATAAAGTTTTCATAAGCTGAATTAAAAAAAAAAAAGCACTTGTAACAATTTTTGTTTCATACTGACCAATTAACAGAAACTTGTACTGTTCTCTCATTAAAATTTGACATATTTATAAAATATGACAAAACAGGAACCTATTGGGTTACTGAACAGAAAAATGAAAATAATTAAATGTGAAACTTAATCCCCCCAAAAAAGAGAGATGTTCATACACTGTTTCTGATGAGGACTGGAGACTTTACTTGCCACTCTGTCATTGAAGTGGACAGAAACTGCGATGACGCGCTCTGCTGTTAGGTCAGTCTACAAACAGAGGTGAAAGTGACACTTTGTGCTGTTCATCTATAACCAGGTGGTTATTTTTGCTCTTCAACAAATGTTAAAACTTGGTTTCATAAAGTTCCTTAACTCACGAGAATCATCAAAATTGGTATTAACTTCAGAAGTGTTGTACTTTTAAATAAATTAAATGTTTGCATAAGATTAACCCATGGACAACGTCTGCCATTATTCAGTGTGAAGGAGGTCCACCGATTCATTTTTTTGACTGTGGAGTGTATGTTCAATTAATTGCAGTTTGTTTGTTTGTGCTGTTTCTCTTCTGTACCTGTCTATACTTGCCTTGTTGATATTACCAGCTTAAGAAACTTGGTCATCATTCAGGTTTGTGACATTTAGAACCATTTGTCCTGGATGTTAGTCAAAGTGTTGAAGAGGCAAGTGAACCCGACTCGGCCCATAAAGCATGGTCACACATACACAGACACCATGTCATTACAGACTCTGGTTACAGCAGCAATTATCACCTCGCCATCATTTTTTACTGTTGTAATAATCGTGTACCACCAACTGTTCTCTGGCCTACATAGACTTAGACTTTGTTACTGTCAAATGCAAAATGAGTGCTGTTAAACGAAGGTCAGCTAACATGGGGACAAGTGCATGAATGCTCTCCCACTCACTGACTGTATAAAATAATTTTTTAAGGAAACCAGTTACCTTTGGTAAAAATATAACACTGGAAGTCCAACATATTGGTCAACAAGCATTTTGCCATGTATGGGAGAAATTACAGGACAATACTGGAGCAAAACATGTTAGACTGCTGAGTACAAATGTGTTTAAATTCATGTATTTATTTCCTTCAGATTCAAAATTATGCCGCTCTTTGTGGTGCACTATTACATAAAACTAACAATTATTTTAGTATTCGACTATTGTAATTATTAAACCAAAAAAATTGGCACTTTCTGCAGATTTGTCATTTTACCACTTAAGCCTTTTTATACAGTATTGCAAATACATGGAAATATGTAAATAAACAATTCAGTAATTTTTTTTAGGTAATAAAATTGTGTTTTCAGCCTAAAATACAGTAACATCATTTCCTTGGTAAACGGTTTATCATTTGTTGCAAAGGATGCATCTGCAGCTAAAAGAAATACTTCTATGATCAAGATGTTAAAATCTCTGTACTTTCTGCTCGACTTACCATCAGTAAAGTCAAGAGCTAATCTGTGGTTTATTTTTTGGATTTACCAATTAATAATTGGATTGAAAAAAGCACTTAGTATGAGATTTCTTGTACAAAATTTAAACTATGTGAAACTAAAACTGTCACTTGAGGAGCTCTTGGTAAAAAAACAAAACAATTATTTTTATATATCTAATTGCAAGCTAGATATTTTTTGTATAGTTTTGGCTTAATTGTTATTTCATCAAATTAGTCTGTTGCAACTTGGTAAAATTTGAAGTAGAGGCAATATAAATAATCCTTCTGCAAGGCATTCAGAAAGTAATGTAGTTTTTACCATCAGTTTTTGAGCATGTTGTATCACTGAGGACAAACTCAGTTCTCCAGCAAGAATGATAAAATTGCTTTCTGCAATTATCAGCGTGACCCATTACCATTCAGGATTTCTCTACATGTTTCTTTTGTTCTGATTTAGAAAATTAGATCACTCTACTAAAGGAATCGTGGCTTTGCATGGGTGTAAGTAGGCTGTTTCATAACTGCATTTTCTCGATGATCCAAGAAGAATGTTTTCAAAAGTAGAACAAGGTTTTTAATGGCCTATTAGATACCACACTGCTGCACAGCCATTAAAAAACACGAACAAGATTTCATAACCCTGTCCTTATCATTGCTGCAGTCTTTTCCAGATACTGAGTAATAGATACAGGAGAGTCACATTTTGAATATGTTGTAAATGAAAGCCTTGTTTGATTGCATTTTACCTTAGAATTGCATTTGATGTCATCATGGTTTCTGTGCAGCATGGTTTTTATGTCAAAGAATAATTTTTATGTGAAACTTTGACCTCTCTAGTGTGAGAAATAATGAGAGTGCTAGCTCACGTAGTTATGTTTCCATGTATGCCTTTAGGAAAACCAAATAAGAGTAAATCGGTTTTCTTTGCTCAATGTGAAAATAATTTTGCTGTTTGAAGAAATAAATGCTGTCTGACAAATTTTTTTTAGATGTTGCTAAAAATAAATCCTTTAGGAAAAAACACATCTTTTCCCACATGCTGTTAGTATCAGCAGCTCCAGCTGCCTTCTTCCTCGTGTTCCTCATATCCAACATCACCACATGAATACATTTGAATGAGCAATAGTAAAGGGGTGAGTGCCGATTCATAAATTCCTGCATTCAGAGTAAACAAAAACATGCAAAAAAAAAAAACAAAACACGGTAGTATGTGACGAAACCACTTACAGGCATCCCCAGGCAAAAGTGTCTTGGCACAAGCAAAAATAAGCACCGAGTAATGGATTTCAGATTTGTGAAATTGAAGTTTGCAATGTCAAAACGGCCCACACAAAAGGTCTCACAATGGCACACATGAAACAGCTTTGAGCAAACAAGCTTTACTGCAACTGAAACTGAGTAAGGGTTGAAAGAAGTCCTTTCATGCATAACTCATCAAGCCAACAGTACTGTTCTCTTATCATTACCCAGCTACCTAATGTTTTGTGATGTCATTCATAATGCAACAAGAGCAAAGAGAATGCCGTGAGCCTGCATTTATTAATATTTATGTGTCTCACAACCTTGAAAGATGCTGAGATATCACTAGCCAGGACTTTAATCAAAACATGAAATAGGCATAGTGATATTTGTGAAAAGTCTGCAATGTTATCATTTGCGCATCAAATATTTGGGCGTCAATCATGTTTCTCTGAACATTTCTTTTTATAAGTTGACAAATGACTGCATTAACTGTCATTTCTAGAGTTTTCTGTTTGAAATTATTTAATTACTTAGAAATTTTAAATTGGATTACATCTATATTCGAAGCCATCTTGATTAAGAAAAAAAAAAATACATAAAACATGCCACACATCAATGACAAGAAAACATTAAAAATAAAATGTTAAATATATTACATGTTGAGCATACTATCAATACAAATGTAGGGAATTGGGTTTCAAACAAATTAAGGGATGGAAAAAAGTGATTAAATAGCAACAGGTATTTAGTGTTGATTACAATACAAACAGTCGTTGGGCAGCAGCATGGAGATGGAACGATTTAATGATGATAAAAATCTACAAGCATGAACAAGACAAGAAACGGGTCAGGATATAATCGAAGAATCAAACAAGGAACAATGAGAACCGGTCAGGTTAAATACAGAGGAGGTTTGATTAGCGACAACGAAACGAAGTCAGTCTAGTTAGGGGAAGTCTGAACAACTGAAGAAGAGTAATGAGCAGGGAAAGACTAAGAGTGTATTCACACCTGGCATATTTAGTACACTTTAAACAGACCAAAGTTTGTCTCCCTTGTTGGTCCGCTCCTTTTGTAGAGTTGTGAATACTCTCAAGGCAATCCTGGTGCGGACCAAACATCCGGACTGAGACCCACTTTTCGAGGTGATCTCAGTCTGCTTCTGTGCAAACTCTGGTGCAGTTCACTTCTGGTGTGAACACAAACCAACATTAATCCAAATCGACTACAGA
>NW_015114291.1:11955-31356 GCF_001443285.1 Poecilia latipinna | reverse complement strand
ATTTGAGATGTTGTTGATGAAAATGTTGCTAAAACCATTTTTGACTTCTATGCATGCAGAATCTGTGTTATTCCATACATGTAGCTATTTTATTATAATACAACTACTGCACATATGCTTTTTTGAGGCTATTCCCTAATTCATACATAAAAACACATACATGCTTTGGAGTGTGTGTTTATAAATGTGTTTGTATATTGTCTGCTCATGTGTGGTGCAGCTCCCTGCTGTTTTGTAATTAAAGCTGAAGCCTAGTCTAATTCTCCTTACTTTGCAGTTCTGGAGGTTAATTGCAAAAACTATGCTGCCCCTGGCAATCTCTACCATTTTAGTACTTTACTGTGCAAACTACAGGGAAGATTGTTTGGAGTAAATGAGAGGATGTGGAGATGCAGTAATAACAGCACCATTATCCTCCTGGTACATGAAGAGAACAGGGTGAGATAGGGTAACTAGTTAGCCACCATGCAAATATTAGTGAGGGCATAACAAATGCTAATGGTAAAAAAAGATGCTTACGCATGGTTTTAATGATTAATTTGCTGTGCCTGTTTGCAAGTCTGTGTGCAGTTATCTGGAAAAAAGGGGTCTTACACTGTAGGTGAGAGGAAATTAAAGTAAAAGATAGATGTTCAGTACAGTGCAAAACCCCCTAAAGACACTTTTCTTCTTACTACTTCTTATACCAGCAGGGAGGTGGGTCATCAAAAAAATCTTAAGCCACAAGAAAAAAAAAAGGATATCGGTTCACTGTATTTTAATTTTATTGGATCATTTTTTCAAAGCAACAAAAATCCCCAATCCTTTCAAAGCATGTAGAAGTTGTTCTCAAAGTCCCAGACAGGAGGCTCGATGATTCCTATCAGCAATGACTTTGCATTCGATACAAGAATTGCCTACCCTGGCATCTGTTCACAGTACGCAGTTAAAGCAGTAGCTCTGCAATGTATCCACTAAAATTCTCGCCACGCAACTCTGTGATTGACGTCTCCATGGTGAGAAAGTGGGCGGAAAAAAAGACCAGATATTACTGTGGAGGTCAGGGTTGAGCAGAGTGAGCAATCACTTTTATCTGTGTATGAGTGTGTTTGGGTGTGTGTTTCTGGCCTTTTTTGGGAGATTCCCTATCTACCTTCCCCTTGCAATTTCCTCTTTGCAATGATACACATTTTGACAAAAGATACCACTTGATGTTGAATTGTAAAGATAATATTTAATACTGTTTGATGCAATGTGTTTTCAGGACCATTTAAGAAAAGGAAACGGTTAAAGAAACTGATGTAAACTGACAGGATAGATTGGTGCATGAAGCTAATTTACACCATCATTTCCCTGGAGGTTTTTCACATTAAATTAGGATTTTAGAATACGAGTTCTTTCTTATATTACCTCCTTTTTAGGTACATGGATCAAATTTGACCAATTTTTCTAAATCTATGTTTAGGCAAGTCCTTTAAAACATTTTGCCTCCCATTTTAAACAGACAGATGTTGGGGAAAAGGTTTTGTATTTCATTATAAAACACAAGATTGCAAAGAAACTGGACAAAAGACCATTTACAAAAAAGAAAAAAAAAAAAAAAGAAAATCACCGAACCATCCCTTCTCCTAGGCTGCTGGCCTGCCTCTCAAGTGGGCCACCATGGCACTCCAAAAGAAAAAACCCAAAAACATTTCTTCAGATGAATTATCCATAAGTATAATTAATTTACAGCTTATGAACCACAATAGACAGAGTTTACTATTTATATAGCTCTGACAAATGTTGCATGTGAAGATTTAGTAATTTACACTATTGTAAGACACTATTCATTTGACAGAGATTCAACCTCTGTTATTTTCCTTTTTGTAAACTGTTACATGCTTATGAATAAGCCCCTTTATTTATTTTTTTTTCCTTGCCAGTGAAAGTAGATTCGTAATTTACAGACACTGCAGGGCGTGATCAGTTTTCTTTGAGTGGGTGAGGATGCTGTTCAGACACCTGGCAAGAAGAGGTTTTTCATCATGTTATTAATAAAACAGACAGTAATATCATCCTCTTTGTTTTCAGTGAAGGGAAACTGTAGGTCCAAAGAATGGTGTAAAAAATTAGTTATAGACTATCTTTGGTCTTATAACTAACCAGGGATCTGCAAACAGAGGAGTTTTTATGTGGGACAAATGCATTTGTACTGAATACTGAATCCAAGGTTGCCACAGTGTAATGAAGAGGCTATAATATAGAGATTAAAAAGAAAGTTGGATTCTTTTTCTAGCTTTTGTACAATCTAGTAGACTCATCATCAATTTTCAAACCCTCATCTAGTTAGTCAAAGTCCTTCATGTTGCTGTGTGACTGGGACAGAGGAGCAGAATATCTTAAGATTCCTGATAAATGCAAATATCGATTTATTCTGCAAGTAAAAATAGTAAAAGGAAGAAAGAGAATTTGTGGAAAAACAGGCAGAGCATTCTGTATTGCTGTCATTATTCTTAAACACCTTTTAACTGCCTCCTCTAATTGGACTTTCATCCAAGCCCACCTTAGTCTGTTCCCATGATTAGCACAAGTCAAGCATGCCATTTATGCACGCGTGTGTGTGTGTGTGTGTGTGCGTGTTTTAGAGGGAGGGCGCTGATGGAGATGTGCGAATTGTCAAGTGGTTTGAGCAAAGCTCTTTGCTGTCAGCTCATTTGTCTTTATCATGAGCAATCAGAATGGCCCCCCAAGGAGACAGTTTTAAACGTCTAGTTGGACCATCTAATAAATGCATACACACTTGAATCGCACATATCAAAGTCGAAAACTGAATTTTGAAGCTCGATTACCTACAACAATCATAAAAATGACTCGCACTTAAGGAACCGCCAACTGATGGGAGCACATACACATAGTTATGTATAGAAATGTTTCTGACTCAAATGTACTGCTACGCAACAACAAATTATTTCTAGCTGTTGACAGTCAGCGTGATATCGCTGTTGCATAATTTATCAGTTCTAATAGCTACCTGCCTGAGCGTCTAGCTATTCTCAGGAATAAACTGTGGACTTAGAAAACCAGCTTTTACTGTTTGTATACATGTTGAGAGACGGAAAGAAAAATCTAAATTAAATTAATGAAACTGGGCAATATGCTTTTCCCTTATGGCTTTGTAAAACAATGTGGCTAATGCTTTCAAGACTAAGACTGTACCAGACTGGTTCAGACAGGTCTGCAATTGTCCTAGTTTTGGTGATCAGCAAAACTTTAGAATGATTGTCCAAATGACAAATGAAAAAGTTTAGAGGGAAGAGGAATGACCAGGAGTCAACTGGATCATTGGCCACCATGGATGCCAAGAAATTCGAAGCCTCTGTAGGCTCTGCCTGCCCCGGTTGAGGCTCCCGACAGGTGAATTGGTTCAGGCTGGTCCTGATAACTCACCAATAAGTCAGGAGGCAGTTAAGCTGGGTGTTATTCAGGAGGTTTGCAGTTATCAGCTTGTTTGGTAATCAAGTACGCAAATCAAATATTGCCCTGAGTATTTACATACTGTATTTTTCTAACTGTATGTTTTTTTTTTTTTTCATAATTTGGCTGGTCTTGCGACTTAACTTCGTGTTTTTTTTTTCCTCTTCATGACACATTTTTTGACTCGTGCATTAAATTAGGGTGACCATATTTTAATTTACAAAAAAAAGAGGATACTAGGCCTAATTTTGAAACATACTAGGCCTAGTCTGACAGAAATAATAACCAAGAATGCACAATATATCTGCACCAACTGCAGACTGAAGAGGTGCATCTTTAGTTTGCTTTTAAAAACATCCTCTCTGTTGCTCTCTGGTTCTCAGGAGGGATGTTACACAGCTAAAGGCCATGGTAAGAAAAATATGCCTCACCCTGTGTTTTGGTTGTCACTTTAAGTATAAACAAAGCATGCTCTCCAGAAGACCTAAGGGGTCTGGAAGGCCTAAGGACAAAAACAAATCTGATAAATAGAGCAAGCTAAGGCCATTGTAAGCTAGTAATACAATAAAATCAATTCTAACACTTGCATTTAATTGAAAGAATATTATGGGTCTTAATTGTCCACTTGAAATATGTCACTGCTAGAAAGTCAATGCATTGGTTTAGACATTTTCCCTTGGATTATTTGTAATCCAGGAATCATTTGAGGAAACATTTCAGCTCAAATATTCAGTCAGCTGTTATTTATCAAGGTTAATGGTTAGGTACTGGCCATTAACACGGCTTATTATATTGTAAAATTATGAAAATGAGACACTGCAGACACAACTCAGAAATTGTAATACTTTGATCTCTCAGATGACTTCCCATCACTGTATTAAGACTAAACAGGCTTTGTTTTATCATTTCTTAAGCACTCTACCTATTAAACCTTTGACCCTCTTTACATTTCATCCAGTTCTTTAACAGTGAGGTGTCTTTATCTTCCCATGCACTGTGTATCTGTAAAATCCGGATTTCTGATATACATGCTAAGCCTGACGAGAAAATAAATGGATCTGAACTTTCTGGCTTTAAAGTTAATGCAAGCCAGCAAGATCTGCTTTGAATGTTCAAACAGTCCTACATAATTCAGATAGCTTGACTTTGCTTCTCACCATGTCATTTAAAGAACAGCCTACACAGAACTCACTTGGTTTGCTTCTAGTTTTGCTGAAGAGGGAAAACTATTTGTGCCTGCAATGATTGTAGCAGAAGTTATTGGCAGCAGTAAAATGGTGAAAAGTGTAAAAGGCCTAGTGTTGGAGGAAAGCACAGAATGTGTTATTTACATGGCAACTTGAATTTGAGTGGTCTTCATCTGGGAAATCGGGGTGGCACATTGGTGTAATGAAGAGCTGGCATATGCTACATAGTGAATTGAATTATAATTGTCCTGGGATTGAAATTCAGGGAAGCATTTCTTGGGTTTCAACTGAGGCAAAAGGGTAATCAGTCAAAACAGCTGTTCACCAAAAGTTATAGGGAAAAAAATTGAATCTGACCAAACAGGATCTGCACACTGTGAAAGTTCAGGAACACCAATGAAACTTCTCAGGTTGTCATTGAAAATGCTTTCTATTAGGTATGCATTTTCACTGCTGAACTACGCTCCCTGGATTCAAAATGGGAAAGTGGAAAAAGTAATTTAATTCTGCTATGGGTTATCAGGATTATTGAAAGGGAAAGTAATTAAATGAAGACCTGGGACTAAGTTTTTTTTTTTTTTTTTTTTTCCCAAAACCATTTCTGAGTCTGCTACAATTTACCTTCACTGTCAAGTTAGTTTAACATCTAGCTTTGACTTGGGGAGAGCTGGTGTGTGAGCCTGTTTCAAAATGTGGCCAATTTTAAAAAGAAACAACCAAACATTACTCTGACATGTCCTTCTAAACACATTACAAATGCCTTTTGTTCATTGTCCTTCAAATGCAAGTGTACAAACTTGAATTAGGAGTGACATAAATAATTTACACAATTTGAAGTGATGTTTCAGAAACCCTTTGGCTTGTCCTTAGATATTTGGACATCTCTGATATATTATTTACAGCAAGAGGTTCTCTGACTTTTTTTTTTTATCTCTTACAGATAACAGTTAGGAGCTCAATCCATGTTAAATATTCATTACTCTAAAGATATGGATAAGCCAAGAGTAATGCCATCTTAACTGTCACACAGACTTTGTAAACAGAGCACCACAAAGAACTGACCACCGACATGGGTTGGCATGTTTTTTGCAAAGATTAATTAAAAACCTTAACATAAACATGTAAACTATTTATAAAGCAGCTATTCTGCTTTTTTTTTTTGTCAATCTCCTATTGGTTTATTTCTTAGATCACAGAAATAAACTAAAACCTGCAACTAAAATACAACCTTTCTATTTCATATTTTCTAATTAGACCAACTCATCTGGGGAACCAGAGAGAACTTCAACATGTTAGGAGACCACACTTACTTAGCACCCTGCACACTTACTGGCATAACTAGTAAATGTGTAGAAAAATTCAGGTTCGGGGTCATATCACACTTTGTAATTGTAAATCATTTGTAGCACACTGACATAGGTCTCAGTAAATTTCTATTGTACTGTTGTCTGGTCATAAATATTTGCTTAAGGCAGTTATTAACTAGTAATTTAAGTCCAAATTACCAAGTCAGGGCACCACCTGCTATCTATAAGATGATAATAAGAAGTAGTTCAGTCTCTGTTATAATCTATAAATAGCTGCATGTCTTGGGTATTGAAACTTACAAGTAGATGAAGGGATCATTAGTTCAACAATGGACATTCTTCAACAGCAAGGCACTGTTCATGCATGGAATAAACCCAAACACCTCTACAATATGCAAACAAAAATGATCCAATCTTGTTAAATACTTCAATCAATAAACTCACTAAGTTTGTAACGCTCGTCAAAACTACCGAGTAAAAGACGAAAGGATAACAAAAACAAATAAATTACTAAAAGTAAAAATATACAAGGGTAGACACAGCATAACTTGATTGAGAATATATGCCTTATGCATAATTATGCAATCAAAGGCGGTTAGTCATTCCTTTGCCAGGTGACAGGTCCATTATCCTGATTCTTAAGTCTGACTCTGTGACAACCTTTAAAGTCTTTATGCTTTTGCTTCAGCTGCATACTAATGACATTTACAGGGTACATCTGGACCTCGGGTCACCTCTTCTCACTTTGGTCAACAGTAACAATACAACAGGAACGTAATCTGGACTGAATTTAAGAACAGTCAGTATGTGAGAGAGCCACACAATCGCAGCATAAGTGTACTGATGGTTATAAACATAATCTTTTCGTCAAAATAATAATATTGTGTGTGGAAACAAAGCATCCACGCACAAAATGTTTAATGCTAAAACCTCACAATTACTTTAGTTGTTAACGTAGCATCACAGTTGATAAAACTGACACCTTGACAGTTTTTGATTAGTGATTAAAAGGTTAAAAAAAAAGTCATGTTAAAAGTATAGATGCTTGCATCTTTTGTCAAAGAACATTAAGAGTGAACATAACATTTGATGATGCTTCTGTTTCATTTTATTTCTGTTTATAGAAAAGGTCTAGCTTGTAATGCAATAGCACTAAAACAGCAAATCAGTAAATTAATTATTTAGACGACACTTTATCATTGTTTCATGCAACATATGATTATAGCAGTTTTTGATGCTTTCTAAAATTGAATCTTGCTTTTAATATAATGTTTAGAACTACTCACCAGGATAAAGTAAAACAAAGAAAGAGAAATATGTGTTTGCCAATGCATTACGGTTTCACCAAAGTCATCTTGGCAGAAGAACCTCATCACAAACTAAAACTCAAATGTAAACACGCTGAGTGCTTCAATGTATTCCAATACTCCAGCGAGATACTTGCTCATTATGCTGTATATGCTGGCTGCCTACATTCTTAAACTGAGGCCAGCGCTGTGAGCCCACAAGAGGATTTAGTACCGGCTCCCTCATTGCTTCTTATTTCTCCAACTCAGCCAGGGATTGACTGCTTCTGATGGCAGTCTGGCCACCTCATCTTGGAGCTGAAAAATCAAACACATAACCATCTTATATGCATAAATACATAAGCAGTCACACAAGCAGATGGAAAACGCACATACAGCTGCCTGCTAACCCCCTAAACACACAGACATTAACTAATACTCGGTTGTATGAATTATGAAGATGCAGACTGGAGCAATTGGGTAAAAGAAATTAGATGACTCGGCACTGCCATGAGCCAGTCTTATGGCTGGAGCTACACACACACACACACAGAAAATAAAATCCGCCCACATACAAACACACAGTTTTGGCTCAAATATGTAACAAGATGGCACCTCTTGTTGAATTGATATCAATAATTGGCCGAAGAGTTATTTACACTCCCCTTTAATCAGAGGGAACAGATGGCCATAAGGTTTGTGAACTGTGTCCATCGTTTTAACCGAGTACCAAGTCCTGGCATTGGGAGAGGGGAAGCTTTCTACTGGACAGCTGGGGAAGTTAAGTGAAGGGAACGATACACAATAGTTGCAGTCCATTGTTTTAGCTCTTTTTTTTTATGACATTTGAGGAAACTAATGGCTTATATTTTTTGAAAAGCAAAGCTAATATAAATTTAAACTTATTAGTTAGCAAAATAACAAGAAATTCATTAATTTTATTTGTCCATTTCTGTTAAAACACGTTAATTTTAAAAAATAAATAAATAATGCTAAATTAAGAGCAGTGATAAGGCATGGAAGCAGACTCAACATCAGTGACTGTTGAGCTTTTGGCCTCTTCCCTCAGCCAAGTTATTTTCTCATGAAAGCAATTTTGTAGTATTTTTCTGATTGGTGTTGGCTGTGTAGGGAACTATAGAAAGACAGAAGCAGGTAACTTGTCTGGGTCGTCATAAAATCTCACTGGGCTAACTTTTTTTTTTTTTTACTGTGGCATTTGAGAATGCTCTTTTCATGCGCAATTTATTGAAATTGAATTGACACTGCCAGAAAGAGTGTGCACCAGCGTTACTACTCATACTTTGATCTTTGTCTTACTCAGACCAAAATAAGTATAGTACAACCAGATCTTGCCTGAGAACCGTCTAGATGGGCTCAATAAACAGAACGGGGGGGAAATAAACAGAAAGTGTTTTCGTAAGGAGGACACAACCGTCAAAGTTTTTTTCTGAATGATCCACATGCCCGGACGTGCGAACTGAGCTTTATTTTTCTTTCTGCAAACAAGATATCTGCTTAGAAGAATAATTTTGGATACGGCTTTGATACTTGTAAGTTCTGAAATAAGAATTCAACTTATGTCACAGAACCTACAATCAACATTTTATGTGTGCTTTAATGTTTTTCATATCATGTTCTGTCTCTATTGTCTCTTTCTCCCTTATGGCGCACTCTTCATGCCTTGTCGTGTTCATTCATGTCATGTCATGTTTTTTTTGTTTTGTTTTTTTTTTCAAAAAATGACATGAAATTAAAATATATCCATACTTTCATGTTTTAATCCTTGGATGACTTCACATTCGCCCTCTATGTGTTTGTATCATCTGGCCCCAGGAGTTACACTTAGAGAACGAATTTCATGTTTCCAATCTCTTTTTAAGCATCCTCTCACAGCAACGGTTGACAGTTGCTTTGAGGTATTTTCCCTTTTCACACTTCCTTACAAACCAGCCCCCACCAATTTTACAGACCTCATGCACAAACACAAATACACGCAAATAAATACCAGCACTCTAATCCTGAGCTGAGAGTTGGAATTGCAGTAATACATTTCTATAGAACTGCTCTAGACAGCAAATTGCATAAATGCAACTTGGGGGAAAAAACCTTTATATTGTTTGGGGGATTAAATCTTCCTTCTAAGCCCAGATCAAATTTTCGATTGTTCCTGCTGCTGCTTCGAAGCGGAGCAAATACACACCGATTCACACACAGTTTGATTATATGGATTAATCCAGCAGACTTTTTGTCAACTACCCCACATTCTCAACTTTTATTACAATATGTATAGCGTTTGGCCATATATTCATGAATATTTCAGCATAATCTGAAAACTCTTAAGATTGCTGTTGCATGAGATTGCCATGTCCATCAGTACTTCTTTTTAAATACTTTCTCTACCACCTTAATTTAAGGTGGATTAGCCATCGTCTATTTATCAGTCTGGATCCAGAATCCCTTGTCATGAATGTATCATCCCTTAACTACCAGTGTTGGTGGTGGCCTTCCCTTTGACTGTGGGACTTGCATACTCAGCATAGATGCTCCTGTACCCTATTCCAACCAGTTGACTATAAAGCTTCCTGCCAGCATTTCACATCCAGTTACCACTGTATATCATGGACTGCTTCAGGGTCATCTCTGCTTGGACTTCATCTTAAGCTGTGTCTAATGGACCACATCTCATGTCTTTCCATACTGGTCCTGGTTTTCTTGTCACATTCTGGGTGTTTGCTGTCCGAGACATTCAGTTTTCTAAGATCCTTTTTCTGGCACTAGTGACCCTTACTGAGAGTTACTGGATATGTGCAGAGAAATAAAATATTTCAGTGAAGCTGAAATGTTCACTTCAGTATATTCACTCACTATTATAATTAGCCACAGAATTATAGCAAAGTGATGTACTTGAAGCTGAAGCATTTTTTTTTTATTTGCTGTTAGCCTTAGTCATTCAATGAAACGGCAAAGCGAGCTTTACACCCTCCTACACAATTCTTGTTTAAAAGAAAACATAAATTTCCAACATAAATGAGAAATATCTAATTTGTCCATCACATATCTCCAGTATAGCTACTAAATACAAGAACATGGATGAATGTTGAGTACGGGCTTACTGCTCAGTGCAGTTTCTCAGTCATCAGAAGTTCGGCTCTGTGGCATGTGGTTGTCTCCCCTTCTTTACCAAAGCCCTGCTGTAAAGCTCTTTGAGTGCTGTAAAGGCTCTGTGCTCCTCTTTATACAACTTCTCTACACTTGCAAGTTGCTTTGGATGAAAGTGTTTGCTAAATCAATGTGGTATAAGCACACAAGCACACAGAAATTGTATCTGTACACTGCTCAAATGCTACAAGCATGGTGTGATGATAAACAGCTAATGCCGCTCATGTCAGAAGGGTACGGACTGCCTGCAGTGGAAAAAGCTGAATAAAAGCATATCCATGGATTTAGTCCCCAGATCAGAAATGTTTAGGACAGCAGGGTAATGATAAACATTTTCAAAGTTGTTTTATTTTTTCCATGTTAGTTCAAGCATTGTGTGGACATTAGAACCAGTGCCTTACAGAAGGGTTCACATTCTTTGAACTTTAGCATTTTGCTACATAAGAACTTTAGTATTTTGCCATGTTTTAGCTTTCTGCCAACACATTATAAAATATATTAGACTTTTTAGATTTTCAGTGGTAAAAAATCTGAAATCGCATAAACATATCTTATAATCCTAGTTAAATACATTAACATTTGTAGCTGAAACTCAATAAAACATAAAAGTTTAGGAGCTGCTAATATATTTCAAAGGCAAGCATACTTGTGTTTTGTGACTATTTTGTGAATTTCATTTTGTTGGGCTAGCTCATATTACTTGTTTAGAAAAAGAAAAAAAAAGTCTCCAACACTTTTAAATGTTGTGCGGATGTATTTTGTGTGCTTGGTTAAGTGAAGAAAGCGATGCAACACATTTCAAAGCATGATTTGCTTCGAGGTTTGAGATTAGAGTGCAACTGATTCTCACTGGTCCAAAAATTAAGGCCAACACAGATGAAACCTGAACAGGACAATTAATTATATGGACCGCAGACCGAATTAATGAAACTTTATTGTATCTGTGGAAACACAAAATTGAGCATTTCAATGAGTTTTTTTGGCCTTTTGACTACCATCTAATTAAAAAAGGATTAAAATGTCACTAAATGGACTGATCAAACCTGCATTGAATTATCGTTAAAGTATTTTTAGAACAAAGTTTATGTGTGAAGCTTTTTATTTCTGGACGTAACAATGGGCTTCATTAGTCTCAGCTAACTTTCTTTTAAAATCTTTCTTCTCATTCTTGTTAATCCAATATTGAGCATAGTCTCATTTTGGAAGATGAATGCATTTTCACACCCCTACAATCTGACCTCAGAATGCAGACTCGTTGAATACGATTAACCTTTCTTTCAAATTCAATCCTTTGAGACTGTATTTCTCTGCAGTGACTTTCATCTCTTTTCCCATGTGGAAAATTGAGCTTTGAACACAAATAACTAAAGTAACTAAAGTTTCTTATGACAGAGGACATTTGTTTTGTCTTTGGATTTTCAGGGCAATGAAAAGTTGCCCTGAAAATTTTTCATTTTTATTTTTTCCTAAGAAAAGGAAAACAGAACAAGAATGAAGGCCTGAAGCAATTCATTGTTTAATTGTGATGAATTGAAACAATCATCAGCTAATTTGGTAATCAGTAAGTGGCTGGAGTACACCTAAAACAATTCAAAAAAGGAGATTTGCTGAAAGAACAACATACTCATGGTGGCAGACAAGCCAAAACTGCATAAAAGAAAAAAAAAAAAAAACTTGTACATTTTGCAGTTAGGATGAAAAACCTTTGTCTCTAAATTTGTTCTACCCAAAACTCAAGTGTAATGTAATTGCTTCACATTGTTCAAATTCTGTAAAAAGAAAATAAATAAATCAATTATTAAGCACAATTTACTATCCATTAATCAGTTGATTGAAAAAAAATAGTCTACAGATTAGCACACTGTACTGATCTTAAGTCAAGCAAAGGGCTGAGCTTTTCACAGGCTTAAGTTAGTTTTTTAGCTGCAGATGTATCCTTTGTGTGCACTAAAGGAATGCTGTTTTTGCACTTTAGACAATATTTTACTTAATTTAAAAAAAAAGGTATCAAATTTGTTTATTTGCATTTTAATGTATTTGTAAAATTGTATAAAATAAGCTTGAGTGGTTACATGAAAAATCTCCAGCATGTCCCATTTTTTTTTATCAGATTCTCCAAAGAATTGATAAAATAATTGATTACTAAAATATTTGTTAGTTGCAACTCTATAAAAAATATTCAAACAAACTACATGCCGTTGTTTATTGACCAAAACTGAAAGGACCGTCACTCTGTCTGAGGACTCAGTGTGACTGGTGTGTTTTCAAATGTCTCGCTGAGCGACAGGGGTCATTATTTAGTAATTCAGGGAAAAGAAGACGTCAAACATAATTCCTGTGTGCTTAGAGCAAATAAATTAGTTATTTTTCT
Organism: Poecilia latipinna; assembly: GCF_001443285.1. Classification (NCBI taxonomy): domain Eukaryota; kingdom Metazoa; phylum Chordata; class Actinopteri; order Cyprinodontiformes; family Poeciliidae; genus Poecilia; species Poecilia latipinna. Next base: position 18,608 of record NW_015114291.1, on the reverse strand, counting down.
TGTTGCTGAGGTGACGAAGACTTTTCTCCATAGTGCTGGCCAGGCTGTTTTGTGGAAGTGCAAAGGTTTTCCTGTTAAACGTCTCCAAAGACCAGAAGGATGGGATTCATTAATGTGCCGAAAGAGTTCCAGTTGTTTGTTGTGGAGCTGAATAACTTGATGTTGATTTTTGTTCGCTATGGATCCTCGCTGAACGTTGCTATACCAAATCCACAGGCACACCCCAATAAATAACTGCAAAGAACATTTATTTGAAAAGTGAAATTCACATATTAGATTCATGACACACTCATGCATATTTCAAAATATTTCCTTTTCTGTTAATGTCAATGACTGTGGCATGCAGTGAATAAAAAACTGAAAATTAGAATGTAGTAGAATGTATTAGAATGTAGAAGCAATAACTTTAATAATAATTTTTAAAAAAGTTATGTCATTGCTCAACAACTTAAGAGTTGTCCAGTAGTTAGAAGGACACGCCACAAAAGTTCATTGCCAAAGAAACTTGCTATTCACAAAATGGAGCATTCAATTTGCCGATTTCAGTTTGAAAGGATATAATGCGGTAGAAAAGGGTGCAGAAGAAATGGGAATAGTCACAACCTTGAGAGGAATGTGACGCAAAACCCACTGAAGAGTTTTGGAACATTCATAAGATGTAAACTGTTAGAATCAATGCTTAAAGAATCAGCAAACATATCTTTGATTTGAGCTATTGTTGCCATATTTCTTGGGAAAAAAAAGTAGTCCTAAATCAGAAACATCTGAAGCACTTCTGTCCCTAAATGCAGCAGAGTTCAGAAGAATATTCTGTCAGATTAGTTAGAAAAGAAGTCATTGTCCAAAATCAGTCTAATAGTCTCACTGGATTTTATGTTCAGTTCAGTAAAAATCACAACGTGTGTTGTATAAAAAGTCAATTCAATCATAAAGACAGATTCAATGTCACAAACATACATTCTAAGTGATCCTAGTTATTGAATTATCCAGTCAAGTTCATTTTATTATTTAAATAGTTTGAAAAAAGCTTGTCTAAACAGAACATTTTTCTCTTGAACAGTAAACGGAAATACATATTTAAGTCTCCTGTAACTACCTGTATCAGATGTTCCACTAAGCTTTAACAACAAGGCAATCCAAAGTGCCTTACATCATAAAAACATAAAATGGTAAAACAAAAAGCATTGTATTGCAGTGACAAAATAGAGACCAGAAAATGTTCCATTTATTAGCCAAAGAGAAACGGAAAGACATAATGTCTGTAATAATGTCAAAAATGAAATTTGTTGGTACAAATTGATCAAATCCTTGACATTTTAAACTTATAATTTCAGTAGTTTGAGCCTCAAAATTGCTTGTTAAATTTTGAAGACGTTTAAGTGAGTCAGGCCACCAAAGGCTGCTCATACAAACCACATGCTGAAGCTGTATGTGCACAGCGGAAGAACAACTGGTCACAGGCTTTACTATGTCTAGTAAAGTACGGTTCATAAACTGCTGCTGTTAGCCATGTTCCTGTAAACCCCAGTTTTGCTCTCGATATAGAAAAGACGGCACCTTTACACAAAGACACACCTACGGTCAGTCATCAATTCACTCTGATGTCTCTCTCTGTCATTCTTTTTGTAAGGTCATATACGTATCCTTGTAAGCAATGAATTTATGTTGGGAAGGAAAATACACACACACATTACCTGACATCAGACAACTGATGTCGGACTCTGACCTAAAAGGCCAATAACTCATTTTAATTGTCAGTAGTAAATATTTCTGGAGTTATAAGAGGTGATGGAAAGAGCAAATAGCCCTCTTTCAGCTGCCAGTTGTATTTATAGGAGTTATTAATGTAGGCTTTAACTATTTTTTTTTTCTATCTCGTTTCCGTCGATTAATTGCTGTAATTCCAATCTTCTTAATCAGTTTTGTTAATATACATCACATACAAATAGATTTCTTCCATATGTGCCAATAGTTCAGAAATTACTTTTCTATAGCTTTTGAAACAAATGCAAACTTTCTGGCTGCCTACTGCTTTGGGTACTTTAGGTCATTTTTAGCTTGTTAACCAATCTTGGGGAAATGAGTTCCCCAATTTTGATTTAGAAATAGAAACATCTTATAAGCTCCCTGGTTTTTGGTTCCTTGTATCACCAGAATAATTTATGTTAATAAAAAGACAGTGTCTAAAAACCCTGAAAGAATATTGTGCAGTGCACACAGATTGGTCTTCTGAAGTGTCATTCATGCTAAAAAGTGTAAAGGGAAAAGAGAAGAATAAGGGCACATGATGTTTGTCATGAGTTATGATTTAAGCAACATGAAGTGAAGGGAAATAGCCCTAGTTTCTGTTTTTCAGATGTATCTCTTTTGAAGAGTCATGCAAGCGAGGGAAACGAGAAGCTGGACACCAACAGATCATGACATTTATGGCCAGAAATAAAACAATGTCTTGACTTTATTCAATGTAGTCCATGTCTTTTTACATTTTTCAATCTCGCCTTTTGTCATCTGGACACTTAACCCCAACCTTTGTCTCCTGGGGTTATTTTTTTTTAGTATTTATTAAATGTAAGGTTATCTGTCAGAAGAAGTCATATTCCTCCCATCATTTGTCTTCCAGCAAATTTTTTTATTGCAAAAAAAAAAAAATAAATAAATGGAAAAAAGCCAGATTGTAGTTTGCAAGTACATTCATTACCAAATGTCCTCATATTTGGATTTGTCTCGTTTTTTTTCCCCTGTGAAACTAAGATGCAACTGTTTGGGCATATTGACCATCGTTACATTTGGTGGTAAAAGAGGCGTGCTTATAAGTCTGATATCCTGATCCCAACTATGAAATGTGGGGATGGCAGCATCTTGTTTTTTTTTTTTTAAAGGTTTTGTTGGCTCTAGTGGCCTTTATCTGAAAGTAGATTGACAGGAAAGAGGGTTATGAGAGAACATGTGGCAAATGTCACCAGGCCGGGAATCGAACCTGCGACCACTGGGATGAGGACTAAAGCCTCAATACATGGGTTGTGCTTTGCCCCTGCGCCACCACAGCACCCGGCAGCATCTTGTTTTGGCTCTGTTTTGTTGTCAGACGAACTGGTACACTTGGTAAAATAGATGGCAGCACGAGGAAAGAATGTTATGTGGAAATATTGAATAAATGGAGCTAAATGTTCAACTTTAAGTAGATAAAAATCTTCTATTACATATTTTCAAAAAACAATCGAAAAGTTGCAACAAGTACAATACATTAAAACAAAACGACAGCATTGCAATAGACCAATATTACTTGATTCGAACACCACCATCCCTTATCCAAAATGCACAATTCCACACAAACACACACACACACACGGATACATTTGATGAAGGAGTGGCCTGGAGCCGTCATGGGAGAATGAGCTGTCTGTTTGAGAGGAGCCAGGGGAGCAGAGGGAAGGATGGAACAGCGAAGAGAGAGAAAGCAAAGTGACAGTAGGGGCCAAGCAAAAGAGACAAGAGAAAACAAACAATAGTCAGGGAGAAAAATGCAGATTGCATTTGTTTTTTCTCTTTGTTGCAAAACAAATTCATAATGATTTATTAAACAAACCATTGGGACTTTAAAAATATATAATTTTAAGGATATTTCTATATAAGTATTCTTTGTTGTATAGTATAGGATGTCTTAAAATATAGTTTTTGTCTCCAGTATGCTGTGAAATGAAGCAGCTCAGCTTAATCCAAATGACTTGAAAACAGCCTTAAGAGAAATCAACAACAGACATGAGCCACACTTCTCTTGCCAAAACAATTACACTGTAAATTCTTTTTAGGAATGTTTCTTTGTAGCCATTGTCAGAGTCATTATACTCTAAAGTTAACTGAGGATAAGCTGTGTCTGGTTTCAGAGCAAAGAGAAAGCTGCCAAGAACAGCTCGCTGATAAAACTATTAAAGTTTAAAAGTAAGGGTGAGGCAGAGGTAAAAAGTCCATCCCATGTATGAAGACCTTGGTCCTTGAAGTGGCCGTCGCATGTTTGAGTCCCAGCCTGAAGACGTTTCCCGCATGTCTTCCCTCTCTCTTATAACCCACTTTCACGTCAGACAACTGCTAAATAAGAGCCACCTGAGCTGACGAAGCATTTTTAAAAAGTTGAAAGGTAATTCGGAAAAGACACAAAATATAAGAAATGGCTAATTTTTTTTAAAATACTTTATGTATTTTACATTTAGGTGAAGGTATATATATATATATATATATATATATATATATATATATATATATAATTTTTTTTTTCTTTTACAGGTGTTTATGTTCCAGTGCACCTCTTATTACTCCACAAAGCTGTAGTCTTCCAAATTAAAACTGCTGGCACCAAATCCTTTGGCGCCTACTGAGTAACCTCTAAAAAGTATCGTCCGCCTTTGGATTAATGAGCTGGGATGGAGCAGATCAGGAGGTGGGCATTAGGGAACTTTCCGAAATGGGTTTAAGGACTTGCTTCGGTTTCACAGTGACAGGGTTAATAACTTTCGATATGAAGTTTCCCTTCAAAAGTCAGAAACAACTCAAAGGAAAGTACCAAGCTGGAAGCCACACTCTCTCTTTAATTATAATTTAGAGTTACAAATCTAGGCCAGTTGGCCACTTGTTTTAGTTTGGCTATTTTCTTCAGAAGAGCTCAAGTTTCAACTGAGGGTCTTAGGTTTATCTGGAGAGGCATTGATAATCGAGGGCCATTTATTCTTAATACATACGAGGAGCCTAAGAGACGATGCTGGAATTGGTGAGATCAAGCTGCATCATTCCATCTCCACTTGTTGGATGAGTTGCTTCTTGAAAGGACAATGGCTGGATAGCAACTGTCTTTCCCAAAGGACATGAGGCATACTGGCAGAGGCAGAGGGGAACAGCTACTCTAGCAGTCAGGCAGAAGAAAACTTAAAAAAAAGCCTAAATCCGCAGTATGCTTTCATATAGTACATTAGCAGTCGCACCAATGGCAAATTTACCTGCCCTAAAACCCAGAGAAACAAACGACCTGTTTCCTATAGTTACTCGTGTTCAATCTGAGACATGGAACATACACTTTTTGGTCTTGACCGAAAGCTGAGAAGAAATAACACGGTGCAGTCATCTTTCCCATTGAGCTGTTGACTTAGAAAAACAGTATATCATTGCAGATTCCAGAAGTTGACTCTAAAGGGGTAAATCTAATTTTTAAGCATTAACAAGATTCAATGTATTAACATTAAAAACACGCTCCCTTGGGACAAAATTGGTGATGGAGGTAGGCTGAGGTTAGGACAGATTCAGGACAAATGAAGGAAGGAATAAAGCGATGACTGGACTCAGTGGGTCCCTTTACTTTATTACATGATTATTACTGAACTCTAGCAGTACTCTTGACCAGAGTTTCTTGTGGTTTGGGTAATCAGATTTCTGGGCTTAAACCAGTCTAAAAATGACTTTAACATGGAAACATCTAATGGGGTTGTCCTATTTGTTGCAAGACTTGTAATCAGAAACTCTGTTTTCTTTAAAACAATGTCGAAAGAAACTTGGCAGTGCCCACATAAGCAGTCGTGTGGTGAAAAATATCCAAACGAATGCAAATGGGCAAACGTCTGTTCCACGCTTCTGCTGCCCATGTTTTTCCTCTGCCTGAGACAGTAAACCACATGTGCTACTTTGTATCCCCTCTGTTGGATAGGTGAAGACCAGAAACTTGAACTGAAGAGAGCTTTGTGCGAGAAAAGGCCAGCAGTTGCCTGAAAGCCCAGAAAACGCTCAGGTTTTGACAGATGAATTGAGCCTGAAGAGAGCGCACAGCAGTGGAGAAAGTCAGAGGTGAGTAAAGCCTCGACAGTCTGATTTCTGAATCGACACTTTTGCATTTGATCAGCCGAAGAAGCACAGTTGCTCACTCATCAAAAGCCATCTAGCATTCCTGTCTTTCCACCAACCTTTTTGATATATTTTGAAAGACAAATAGTTTGTTTTTCTTGCATGTGGTTTGTTTTTGAATTATTTCAAGTCACTAAGTAAATATAAGTAAAACAGAATTCAGATTTTCATTAACTCTGGCTGAGATCAGTGCTCTCCTGTACCTCTGCTGCTGACGTTCCAGGCTTTTACAGCTCTTCTTACACGACTAAAGTGTGTAACAGTGTGGAGTGTGCATCTCTTGAAGTTAAAAGTGGTTCAACTTCAGGATATTCAGCTACTCTGTGACAAATTTCACTGCCATATATGTTGAAACCACCAGTTATCCTTGATCTAATTTGATGTCTTACCTCTTGGAGAGTACTAAGCGGTGCCTTTGTCAAAGCCATGACATTCAGCCATGAAAGTGGACATCAATTTTAAGGATTAGAGAGAGTTCAAGCTGCCAGGCATGCCTCTTTGTTCTGACACCAAGTCAGATCACGAGATCAAAGAGGCAAATATGTATGTATTTCTGTATTTGCACACATCTATTTGTTTGGTGATGGTGGATGTGTTGCAAAGAATTCATTTTTTGTGTTTTGTGCTGAGATCAAAAATTCAAATGCAGTCATTTGCCAATACTAATGTGTATCTTTATATTCAAAGATGAGGGCCTCAATTCGCTCTTGTTACACATAGGCCTGTCGCGATAACAAATTTTGCTGAGCTATTGTCTAAAAAATTATTGC
>NW_015114291.1:0-7185 GCF_001443285.1 Poecilia latipinna | reverse complement strand
TAAATCAGGGGTTTTCCCCGACGGGGAGCTTAACGCTGAATGTGGCAGGTAGCCAATCAGAAAGCACCGATTCTCCTTCGCGCTTTCTGAGGGGAAATTACGGAGGGGAATCTCAAACAGCTGACACGGCGCGACACGAAGTCCAGCGGACATCAGAGATGATATGTGGAAACATTAATATTTATTCAACATTTCGTGCAAAGAATATAGAAATGAAAAGGAGAGGAGTTGGAGCCAAATTGTTACCGCAGTTGATAAACCCGGTAAGTTTTCAGCTGTTCTTCGTTAACGTGACATAAATAGGTTATAATGATTTTCATTCAGTCAGGACTTTACGCTGACTCTAGCCACATGCATCACAGGTAGATTGTAGTAAAGCATTGACTAATGCCTGGTTTTAAAATTAGTTAACTGGATTTGTAGCCATTATTTTGCGCCCATGTGGCTGGACACCACACAGCACGACAAACCCGATTGAACCGTTATACCTAGGATTTCTGTCGGCTAATGTGTCTCTCAGGTTTTGAAAATGGACCGACAACTCATGTAGTGTGCGCTGGACATTACAGGAAGGGAGTGGCAGTGGAGAGCACCGGAGCTGAGCCTTTTTTCATTTAGTGTCATCAATAGGAAGAAAAAAGGGCAGGAAGAGATGATAAAGCCGATAATTAAAATGAGGTCGATAGGTTTAATTTATCTGCGATTAATTGATTTATTGTTTATCGTGACAGGCCTAGTTACACACCACATGTCGATAAGATTTGTTTAAGCTTTCTCCTTGTTTGCGTTTCAGTTTTTCATGTCATTGCAGATTCTGAGTTGACTATTCATTTTCCATGAAATCTTTGTGCAAAGTTAGAATAACAATTATTCAACAAATACAGACAAATCTATCCTTGCCATGATGAAATACAACAGTTAGATTACAGTGACTGGGAAGGGGGACATCAAAGACAAGATAAAAGAGATATTACTGCCTGTCTGATTAGAACAGATCCCTCTTTGAGATGTGCAGGTCAGGAACAATACCGTCTTTTCTGACTCGGTGGTTTAGATCCAAATTAATGTACAAAAACAATGTGTTCTCTAACTTTGTTTTTTGTTTAAATGCAGGAACATATTGTACCCACCATTATTTTACTTTGACATTTGCTATCATTTGCTATGTTTTTGAAGACATTGCATCAGTATTTTTAAACTATGTATAATTTCAGACTCAGAATGAGCTTTATCAACCGAGTGTGCACACAAACAAGGAATTTGAGTTCAGCTGAGTTAACATTGCTCTCAATAAAGACATCGTCAAAATAAATTTGTGAAAGGGAAAGCAAAAAAGGTTTTATGAATACGTATATTTTTGAAAAAGAAAACAAGGTTGAATTTGTGAAAATATGCATTGTATCGATGTGGGATTTCCCACTGTCAAGTGCTCATCAATGAGAAGGAACCGTCTCTGTGGAGTCTAATTTTTGCAAATACCGCTTTGTAGCACCGACCTGATGGTAAAATTTGCAAACAGGTTGTGTCCAGGATGTGTGTGATCTTCAGAAGTCATAGCTGCCCCTTTTCCTGACTCTAAACCTTTACAAGTCCTGAATAAAGGGAAGGTCAGACTTGTTGATTCTCTCTGCAGACCTCATTTCTCTGTTGTAGTTTAGACCTGTCCTGTTTAGTAGTTGGACAAGGTGATGGACAAACACAAACCTGTCTAAACGATGTCAGAATAGAAGATGGCCAGCAGCCCTTGTGGAAGGTTCTACAGAGTCTCCTGGACCATCATCTGCACATTGTCTATGTGTAAGAACCATCTCAGTTCCAGAGAAATTAAATGAAAAGACATCAGACTTTTGTAGCGCTTTTCTGGGCATTTTTCTGGACAGCCTGATTAGCAGGCTTCTGTAACTCTTGATGGCATGCAGAAGAGGCCATGAAATCATTTAAATCACATGTTCTGAAACAGAGACACATCTAAAATATGCAAGGCAGTGGTTCCTGAAGACCAAAATTGAGAAACACTGGTCTATGGAATACACAAAACATGCTCCTTATCTTTTTCTTCTTTTTTTTCCCCCGCAAAATTCTCAGAGATTTCACTTGCTCAGTTCTCACCCCAACTCAACTTTACACTCACTTTATACTTGTAAAAATAGCTGCAAGTAGATGTGCAATTCTACAACTGTATATCTTTAACCCTGAGTCTGAAGCAGTAGTGGAGCCTCCTGCACAACCATCAAAGATGCAGCATGTGGTTTCTAAATGGCAAGTCAACAACAAAACACTTGTTTTTTCCAGCAGCCACGGTACAGCGCATACAGCGGTAAAACCAGCTGACTGATGTTTTCCACCGTAGTCCTGTAATCAACAACGCTTTGAGTGAATTATGTATTCAAATATCATAGCAGAATTTTACAAATAAACTGACCCTTGCAGAGAATATACAGATGAGAACAAATGGAAGCATAAACATTTACTCCTTAAAAGGAATCATGTAAATTCATCTTTAAAATATTTATAGGAAGACTTAAAGGATTGCCTTCATATTATCTTTGCTAGCATATTTAGCTGCTAGATCCAGCTAAATGAATTGACCATTATTTGGTCAAATGGTCAAATTTATTTGGTCATTGTTGCACATGAACAACCTAAAAGCTTTGAAGCACATTATTACTTGCACTGAAATGTGTTAATGATGTCTTGAAGGAGGTTGTGTACCTTGAAGGAGATGTAACATGGACAAAGTGGGGGGTTCGAACTGGCAAACTACCAGTTACAGGAAACAAACCCCCGTCTCCTGAGCCACCCCCAAGTTTAATGGCGTATTTGACTACTCTTCACTGTCAGTTTCCCTTTGTAGGTTAAGAATGCAGTCTGGGATTGAAATACTAGTGTTTTGTTGCATGTTACTGAAGCCTAAAATCATATCTGATCTGGTTTCAGCAGGACTGCAAATCCTTTGCAGATGTTTCAAAATGAGAAAAGACTTTTCCTCCACGGGTTTGCTACGGGGAAAGTGAAAGCAGAAAACATAGTAAGTTTTTGTTTGCTTTAAATTTTTATTATTGAACCACATTCATCTTAATTCATGCACTGTTACTAGTGAAAATGAACCAGTGCTTGCAGGAACAATTTTGTCATTTTGGCGTTGTGTTCAGCAAAAACACTTGCTGGAGCAACAGGTTAAAATTGGTGTTATTGGCACATGTGGAATGTGAATGATGAATCCATACCTCTAACTTTGTAGCTGTTTGATTACATTGCAGAAGTGAGGAGAAACAGGATTTAGGGTTTTTAGTCGATATAGGTTCACTTCATTTTATAGAAATTTTAATTCATGGACATTGAGCTCATGAGCACAAACAAATCTTAGTGGTTATCCTGATCCATCATTTGTGCATCCATTTCACCTTCCCATTGATTGAATTTGCTCCGATTCACTAGTTATTGGTGTTTAAAGCCAGAGATAAAAAAGAACGAAACAAAATATTTCACAGTGACCTCAAACGGTGCAACTGCAAAAGAGTTCAAGGCTTCAATATAGCCTCGCTTTTAACTGCGGCAGAAGGAGCATTCATCATTTGCAAGTGATTGAAGTGATAATTTAGGGTCAACAGTGGTGCAGCTCAAATATAAGCAGAGGATTTATTTGGTCAAATGAGACCTTATTACTCATAAAATGGAAATCTTGATGAAGCAGACAGCTGTGTCAATACAGTATTGTGGCAGAAATGATGACAAGAAGAGACAGAAGGAGAGAGGGGGATGAGAGAACAACAAAAGGAGAGCAGAGAAGCAATAGTGAAGGATTAAAGACCTGTGAAGGTTAGCTAATGTGACACAGCTGCAGGAGAAGGAAAGCTTGACTGAATAATGAAGTGAGTGAGTGGAAAGAGAAGAGAGAAGATAAACAAAAGGGGTCAAAATGGAAAATGGACAAAAAGGAAACGACAAAAGAAGTAGAGTGCCCTTGACAAGAAAAATGGATTGTATTCAAATAGGAGCACCACCTGACCAGTGATTCCTGATGGCTTTCCGTATCCCATCATCTCTTTTCAGTTTCTTCTCCTCTGATTTGCCAGCTTCCTCTCCTTTGTCATCTGCGGTTCCTGTTTTCTTTTGTCTCAGTTGTCCTCTTCTTGCTGTTCTCTTATCCTCTTCTATCCTAATTGGTTTTAAAATCTCATTATGGCTACTTATTCACTGTTGCCATCTTTCAGCGAACTTCTCGCATATCCTGTAAACACGGACAGAGAGACACGTGTCATTCAAATGGCTCAAAATATATGAGGGCAAACAGAACCAAAAGTACACACACAAAGGCAGAAAAAAACTAACAAAATGAACATGATATACATGGTGAGAAAAATGGCTCTTGTAAATGTAGGATGAACCCTCTATATGTATTCACTCCATCATTAATCCTGCAACATCTTTGAACAGATTTTTTAGCTTCTCAATCCTTGTATTTATTATTAAATTATACTACCTTGTCTGGTTAAAGCATGTGTCTTCTTATTACATATGCTTAGACTTTGCACATTTTCTAGTTGTATTTGCCTGATTATATACATAAGGTAAAATTAAATGCCAAAATATTAGCTTTTAGTTGATTTTTAAGTCATTATGCAATAAAACATGCAGTAGTTTACGAGCATAATGGTTAGATTCTCCAATTCCATTAATGCTCTTCTGGTTGATTAATGCCTTAGTTGATTTCCATGTCTTGATTGGTCTTTTGTACCATAGTCTTCCCATTTTGGGATGAAAGGAAAATAAATAAATAATCTTTGATATTGTTTATTCATTGATGTTCTCAATCTAACTTCTGAGGGGTTCACATAACTGCTGTATGTACTGTATAATGAGATTAAATTATACATGTGTGAAATCAGGGGCTTCTGCAGAAAGTAAACATTTTAAGTTATTTTTCTCAAGAATTGGAATACCGTGCAACATTTAGTTTCAGTTTAGAATAATATGCCATTAGTGATTCTTGTGTGACAAATTGTAACAAAGGTTTTTTTTTTTTTTTTTTTTTTATATACTTTTTCTCTTCACTCACCTAAATTTTATATGAAGTAGACCTGGTAAGGTGTTAGATGTTTGGCTCATCTAAAGATGTGAAAACATTCAAGTTAAAACAAAAACAATAAAAGGCCAAAAAAAGTCTAACACCATGTCCTTGATAGCAACCTTAAAACATTGCATCCCTCTGGAAGCAGCAGCATCATCCATTCATTTGTTGCAATAGAAAGACCCTAATAGAAATTTGTCCTCCAAGAGGCACTTTGGTTTTGTTAAACCTTAATGCAACCAATCACAAGAAGTGAATCTGAATTGATATAATTTTTTTTTTTGTGACATGTGATTAGATCTTGGGTAAAGAATGTTCCATCAGCTTGTTTTCTTAAAATATGTATATTTTTTTAATATAATGTCTTGCCGAACACAATGGACTGACATGTTTTCTTTGCTTTTTACTAATTTGGCCTTGTGAACTGACAAAGGGATGAAGAGACTATTTGGTGTGTTCTATAAATCACTCATAAGCATGTAGTTCTTGACAGTCATCTGACAGAGACTCAGAACTGTGAATGTGTTATGGTATTCTGGCTCTTATCCCTTGGTGGAATGCATTAATAACGCACACAAGCTGGCATTCTGACTTCATCCCTGGGCACAGCACATAAATCTTTCCTAATAACAGCAGTGGCATTTCACCAACAATAGGGATTACACACAACCTTTGTCGTGTGGTCTAACAGCTAGAACACACACAGATCCACGCAGTCGCTTGCACACACACACACACACACACACACACACTAAAGGTGATGCAGGATCTTTAAGTTTAACAATGGAAAAGGAGAAAAAAACAAGAGATAAAAATATGTCTTTGATTTGTTCTTCCATTTTTCATATTTTAAAACCGACATCACATAACTATAAAATGGCAATTATGATCTATACCTTGTCAGGGTTTTGATGTATTCAAAATGTAAAGTACATAAATTGCTGAAACTCTGTTGATTGAGTACTGAGTATTGAGAAACATGAAAAAATATTTTTAAACAAAAGACAAGGTTAAAGCATTTAGTTAAAGCAATCTAAACTATGACAAATATGATCAGTAGAGAGTAGATACGACCTCCTTGAAGGCCTTTTTCCCCCTCAAATTTCTTTTAAGTTTGTATCTACACTTTTTTAAAAGGCACATGCATTTCAGAATTCGTGAAACAAATTAAGCCTAGGCATAAATTCAAACTGGAAGATTCTCTTCAGCCTCACCTCCGTCATCCAGTCGCTGCATCATGCGCTTCTACTGCAACCCGTCAGCATCGGACCACGCCTCATCAAAGCCAGTCATCAAGCACGCCTCCATTCATAAGGCCCTCCATCCATGGCTCCATCTGCTCACCAGCAGAGCTTCAGCCCACCTCCACCACTTTTCTACCGGCTACTCCAGGCTTCCATCCTCTCCGCCCTCTGCCGCCAGTGTCCAGGCCCCAGGGGGAGGACGTCTCTAATCCTCATCCTAAACTGCTCATCCAAAGCTTATTGCAATTCACAGCGCCCACGTCTTCTGCCGGGGAACGAGCGCCAAAACTTTAATTCATTTGTGGCAAATAAAACTTTCTGATTTCAGCTTTTTCTTTGTGAAAGTATCTTCAGGTTGAAATCGGTATCATTTGGCCTTTCCATTAGTTTTCAAAACAATTTTAAAACTATTTTTCAAACAAAAACATAATTTTCAGTTCCACTCTGAAACAGGAAGGCAGTACAACAAGGTGATGTGTGATAATTATATACTTATCTGTCACAGTCTTAGGCTGTACACCCTTTACATAAATGTTTTTGTTTTTTTTGTAAAAGAAGAAAAAAACCTCAACAATAGCTTCAATGGTTGTGTGACTATGGAGTGCACAGAGAAATGCTGCAGCAGCTGAAGTTTCTCCTCAACTTCCAAAATGTTTCTTTAATGTAAACACTTTGGTTACAGGAGTATTTATTGAAGGGAAACACTAATCCAAAAATGAGGGTGGAGGGCACACCATTGTTCATGCCTGGGTTACAGCTAACAGCAGCTGAACCATAAGGTGACTCAAGCTGTCATTTGTGAGCATAAAGTTTTTGAGATAAGAAAATGCTGTTATTGGTAGTAAGTTGCATAGCATTTTATTTTATTTT
>NW_015114290.1:118181-146699 GCF_001443285.1 Poecilia latipinna | reverse complement strand
AGACACTAACAGCTGGACGCAGCTCTGCTGCGTCCAGCTGTTAGTGTCTCCAGCAACATTGCCCTGTCCTCTGAATCCAATATTAAAGCTCAAGTATGTTGGTCCCTCTCCACACTCTGCAAGAATGTCACGGGAGAATGAACGTCCTGCCCCAGGCCCAGGACAACAGAGACCTGAGCAGAAACTGAACAGACCCAGTAGATTAAAAAACATGTCTTTCCTTGTATAAGTAAGAATCTGTTCAGATTCTGGATGGGTTTACTGGACCAACATACCAACATACCATTTTGAGACGCTAGGCTAGACAAGAAGTAGTGTGTCATCTTAATTATCAGAACCAAATGGTCATAATGTCTGCCTTAGCAGCTCCTAATTATTATCATGGATAAAAAATATCCATGAAAATTTAAAACAAGGTGAGGCACTCTGATGTCTCTCATCCTGGACATAAACATTCACTTGCTTGGAGTTCACCTTTAAGGGTCAGCGTGTCCTCCCTCTGCCCTGTCCAGTTGCATGCCTTAATTGGCGCAGTAGCTAATAAAGCTTAGCCTCCTTTGATGTTGTGTCCCACCCAGAGGCCTCTCCTCACAAGAAGACAACACTCTAATTCATTACCAGACCTGCCTCTTCAAAGCTCAGCCACTCTGCACTGGGAGACACTAAACTTAGGCCCCAGACAGGCTCTTTTAAATGCCTGTTCACCCCCTCATCTTGCACCCCCTCCCCCCCGCCACCCTCTGGGCGATGAGGTGGTGGCTGGATGAGTCCACATAAGTCGCGGTAGCCTGCACATATCCCACCCCCCTTCCTAAACCCTGCAGCACCACACCTATCCCCCTCAGGTGACAGGTGTATTATTGAGCAGTGGTATTTCTGCATTATCCTGCCTGGGTATGAGCACTACCACCTCCCACAGCCCCCTCACACACACACACACACACACACACACACATACACTGTTACGGAGTGTGGGAAAGCTTGGGACCTGTTGAGGTATTTGCTTTTCCAGCTTGTTAATGCAAACTCATATTGTGCTGCTGTGTTATAGGCAGATTAACATAGTTGTCTGAAATCCAGTTTCAGTTCCTCATTCTTGTGTAACCACAATAAATCAAATCACATTGCAACTGGATATTTGTTGTTCCTTTGTAATCCTTTGTTATGACCTCAGATGCTTGACTTCTCAGCCACTCTATGGCCAATTGAGCCACTTGAGTCAAACAGAAGCAGTGCAACGCCTCTGTTATTGATGCTGTCGACCAGCAGCTACTTTGTCAACAATAATTAACTTCATTTGACCAAGAGAATACAAAGCTGTCCTAAACAAACACTGGGGGGAAAGGATTTCAGTTTTGAACAGAGATTCATCACATGGCAAAAAAATAATAAACAGTGTTGTTCAAGGTGAAGGAAGATGATACAACTGAGGTAACAAGAAAACCCATCAGTAGATGGACCACAGCAGTAGAAAACAACAACAGGCTATAATTCAAACAGGCTCACCAAAACTAGCAGACTGGAAAACGGTTTCTGGTCTGATCAGTTATGATTTTAGCTGCAACATGTCAGAATCTGGTGAAAACAAAATCCAAGTGTTGATCCAGCCTGCCTTGCATCACTAGTTCAGATTGGTGCTTTTGATGTGGTGGATGCTTTCCTGCCAAACTTTGAGTCCTTTAATATCAATTGAGCATGACACAGCTTGTATGAGTATTGTTGCTGACCATGTCTATCCCGTTATGATAAAAGTGAAACATTCACTACTGTACTTCCATCAGGATAACGCCCCATACTACAGAGCTCAGATCTTCTCATACTGAGTTCTAAAACGACAATGGGTTCACGGTACCCAAATAGGCTAGAAAGTCACCATAACTTAATCAGAGCATCTCTGGGCTGTGGTGGAATACTTGCATTAATCATGGATGTGCACCAGTCAAATCTGCAGCAATTCCATGATGCTATCATATCAATATGGAATAAACTCTCTAAGAAATGGTTCTGAAAGCACATTGAATCTATAGACCTACTACAAAAAATCTAAAGGAATTTAAAAGGAGCCTGCCAAGCTGTACATGCTTCTCAGATTCAATCAATAAATAAACAAAGCAAAAAATTCTGTATAAACTAAAATGAGCTAAAATGCTAGTGCTAGTATAAATGCTATAATCAGTATCTTGGCTATCATTGATTTATGGACAAAAAATTGTTTATTCCTTTTAATATGTTAAGTTGAACTTTTTAAAAAAATTATATGAAATGTTAATGTTAGCTAAAATGCTCATAATAGCACGTTGACTATCAGTCAGGGGCGCGGTATAGGGGGCAAAAGTGATGACAATTCTAGGGGCCCTGACCAACAGGGGGCCCTCCACATTTTAATTATTTATTTTTTGTTCATAGAAATAAAATAAAAAAACAATCGGGGCCCTGTCAATTGCAAAATTAATCATATTGTATTTTCAAAGATTGCTTTTAGAAGTAAAAATGTAATGTTACTACTCCCAGATCAAAAAACACACATCCATATTTGCCCTGAACCCCCATATTTGCGTTAAATGGTTCATTCCTGCTTGGAGCACTTGAGAGTGATGCTGTTAGCAGCAGACAGTGAAAGACACAAACAATTGTGGCAGTTACTATGCTGCTAAGAAAAGTTATAAAATCAGGTTTTCAAAAAAAAGAGAGGGAGAGAGTGAAAAACGCAAGTGTTAATTTATAACCCAGTTTTTCTCTGAGAGGTGGGTATATTGTGTGAGATTATCAACCATTTAGCATAATTAGCTTAGCTACAGACTACTGTTTGCCTCCATTTCATTAGCATTTAATGAATTAAGGAAAGAAATTACCATCATATTCATATATTTAACTTGTCCCTTGTACCTTTTACCACTTAACAACAGATGAGTCAGACAGCAGCAGCTCTAACCCACGTCCCTCCTGACCTGTTCTCTCCTGAGTGAAATTAAAGCTGCAGTATGTCACTTTTATATAAATATTTTTTCCACATATTTTTTTGTTGTGACAGTATGGTATGGGAGGTAATCTGTGAACAATCTATTTCCTTTCCCTTCTCCCAGTGCTAGAAACAACCAGTCAGTGGCAGGAGAGTTTTAGTGCTGTCAATCACAATCTCATGTGGTGCTGCTCATCATACAAACATATTTTTTATTAAAATTATATATATTGCAGCTTGAATAAAATGCAACAACATAACATTTTTGAGAAGACTGGATTGTTTTATGTGTAGTTGCACATTGCTTTTGACTGTTGCTCATGGGGAGAGACATTTCTGTATCTAAAACTAACAGAAAAAATTAAGCAACCTACTTGCATACTGGATGTAGACTGTTGGATGTTAAATTTATGAGCAGTAAATATTGTGCTAATTATCAGTATTGAAGCAAAGAAAGCAAGGAAGATGCAAGCCTTTATAATTGTGACGCTTTTTATGGGTTAAATAGACTCAAAAGATTTTAACAGTAGCTGCTTGGGGGTCCCAATCTATTTTTTTCTCAGAGGGCCCAAGATTCCTGGCAGCCACCTTTCAATTCTCCAATAGCCCCTGCTATCAGTAGCATGTTGATCTACAGTAACATACTCTGTCTAGTGTGCAAAAACCATGTGTAAGGTAAAATTAGCAAAAATATTAATGTTATCTCAAATGCTACATTAGTATGTTTGCTATCACTAGCATGTTGACTCCATCCAGCATTCTAAAAATTAGAATAAAATTAGCTAAAATGCTATGAATAGCATGTCCTTACATTGCTGCTGCAGACAACAATAATGGACAGTTCTTATTGAAAAATGGAGCTCAACCTGGCACTGGTAAGATGGACCTAATAAAATGTCAGGTGAGTGCATGTTCTTACATTGGTCGTTATGCATAAGAGGAAGCTGAATTTGTCAGCATCTGATTTCTCCTCCTGTTTCCCTCTGTGTCCTCCTCCCTGAGCCTGTTTACCTCCAGAGTGCCAAGTCTGACGTTAGGCCAGCACACACACAGGGTCCCAGAGAGAGGGTACAGTTTCTGTTTTGACACCTGCTCCTAATTACACATGTAAATGATTGATCACCTGAGCTCAACAGAGGAGCAGTGGAGATGGAAGTCCCTGCCACAGGATGACTCTGCGATTATGGCCAAAGTCCTGGACAGTCACTGGGAACAGGGCCTGTGATGGCCCATAAAGAGCTTGGAGATTAACTTCTGTGCAACGAGCAAAGCTTCTCCTAACTAAAGCCCATAGAGGAGCAAGTTGCACAGGTGTGGTGAGATATCTGTGGCTCTTTGTTCGTTCTAATCTGACCTAAGTAAAACCAAGCCCCACTGTCTGCAACTTTAAGCTGATTTTATGACACCTGAGGGCCCGTGGCCACTGAAAGCAGAACCCAACTACTTTTGTGAAATCTGATTTGGCTAATTGATTTTGGAGTGGCCAGTCTAAAAGCGCCTGCAGGGGGAGAAAGCGCAGGGAAATAACTAAGACCCTGGGTAAAATTAACCTATTGCTTCAACTTCTTTAGCGCCCTGCTCTCAGGTGCAGTTTATTAACTCTGAAATACAGAGTTTTAACCTCAAGTCTTAAAGAAAACAAATGAGTGAAATCCAGAAACAGACTTGTGCTTTCACAGATGGGGTGAGAACTTCTGTCTGGCAACAGCTGTTGGCTTGGCGGAGCTTTGACTCAGGTATGGAGCCAATCTGGGGCCAGGGGAGGTTTTAACCCCAATCTTCTCCTCTCTCTCGTCCCACAGCCTGGCACACATGAGCTGTGCAGCTGGGCTTCCCATTGATGTCCCAGGATGCCGGGATGACTGGCTGGCAGGAGATAGATTGGAGGGGAAATGGCTTAATTGTCCTCTCTCTTACAGCTGGAATGCAAATAGTTGCCACTGCTGGGCTCCTCTGTGAAAAGAAAAGATCCTCATACTGAAATGGTGGAAACTGAATAAATATAATAAATTGTAAGTTTATATATATCACTTCATTTTAGACTAATCTACCTTTTGTCCAGTGATGTTTGATGACAGTAGCATTCGGCACCCAGAGGGTAGAGACGGACATGACTTGTGTAAAAGAGGCAAGACATGGGAGAGTTAAACGCTGAGGCTTATGTATCCTGTCTGACTTTGATCTCTGCCTCAGGTCGCACTTCCACAGCCATCAATCTTGGCCGGGACCTGATGGGCCCCCCAACCCTTTGGAAATGGGCTTGCTCAGACCTGGGCTGTCCCCTCGCCATAACATGGCACCATCTGAATCATTTCATTTTTCAGACAAGAAAACATGAAAAGCAGCAACAAAATCCGTGAAGGACTTTCTCCGATCGCATTCCCCCTCTCTCCTTCTTCTTGAATGTTTTGCAGTTGGTGGTGCAGGGAAGCAGGCAGGAAGGGGAGCTGGGAAGGCGTGGCTTTGGTGAGGTTCAAAGATGCACTGAGTGAGTATCGGAGGCTTTGATGTTCCTTGGCAGGCTTCAGGCAGCCGCTGACAATCCACTGATCTGAGCGTGGGGTGTGGGGGGGTTGCGATGGGGTGGAAGATGTCTTTCTTGAATGCCGGCCTCTGTCGTCTACCCCTCCAGAGACAAACACTTTAATATGACAAGGTTAACCACCTGAAGCACTGCAGCAGAATGTTTCGATGAAGCCAGGGTCACTGGAGCGCCTTCAATTTGCTCTGGAGCTGAATATCACTGTTAACTTGTCTTTAGTTTCATTTCACTTACAACCACCGGTACCCTGTAGATAAATACTGGATCATATGGTTAGTGTTAAACTAAATGAACATGTTGGTTGTGACTTAGTCACTTCTTCCCAAACAAGGGGTGGGGACTCCAGCCCTGCCCGTGGTTTTTTTGTTTTGTTTTGTTTTGTTTTGTTTTGTTTTTGACTGTTTGGAACATCTTTAAACTTGTTTCTATGTAATCCAGGATCTTTCAGATTGAATCATTTAAACAAACAGATCTATCTTTCTAGCAAAACTGAAAACTTGGTCAAACTGTCAAGGCGTTGGTTCTATATCAACTTTCCTCTTTGTCAATTGTACCTTCATTTTGTACCCGAGGCATTGTCCCTCTCTACTAGTTTCTACCTCTGTTTCATGCTCATTACAAACCAATTTATTTTATAGGTAGTTCATAAATTATGGCGTTAGCTAAATTTGCCTAACGTAATTTATAGAACAAAAAAAGTCTATTATTGTCTGACAATTTTTAACTACACCCTGTTTACACTGTTTATGCTTCTGATTCTTGGTTTGTCCAGCCATCTGAAATGTTGATCAATCAGCTTTTATTCATTTGTAAAAAGAAGAAAAACAAAATCTTGTCTGCTAAGATGGGGCATCTTCACCATCTGAATCACTTTGTCCACGCAAGTTCCAAAGAAGACGTCAAAGACTGAGAAGAAATGCTAAAGTGGATGGAAGAAAATATAAGCTTTGTGAGAACATTTAACTTAGCACTGCTTTTGCCATGCTCGACTTGCTCAAATGTTGATTTCTTTAATATCTGGATTATTGCCACCTACTGGTAAAGCATAGCTCTTTGAAAAACACCCTTGGCCACTAAGGAACCAGCTTTTTTCCCCAATGCAGCAGTCGATACAGATCAAAAATGTCTAAGAAGAAAAACAAATATTTAAACTTAATTTAAAAATAAAAAAATAAAAAACATGGCCAAAATGTTTTTGTAGGGATCTTCACAAAAGTTTCAGTGTTTTTCATCCTAAGTTTTCCTCTTAGTAAATATGCAACAGGTGTCCATGACGACCTAGTAAGTCTGCTTGTATATTACTTGTATATTACTTAAATATTGTAATTGAACACATATTAGGATTGTACACAGTCACATTGATGAATATGTAAAACTGTGTTTGGAAAGATTTATATATATATATATATAAAACTAATCAACTCGAAGACTTCATTAAGTTTGCTGAGTTTAACTCTATTTTTCACTTTTTTGGTGTTTTCTTACTTAAGAGAGCAGTCAGTTCTCCAGAACCGCTGATCTGTGTTAGCTAAAACAACTTTCATTGGTGGAAACGGTGTCCAGTGGTGAAAATCTGAGCCTACTTAGCATCTTAAAGACATTTATTTTGTAAAACGTTCAAATATTGTCACGAGTTTCAAACCTAAACACATACACGCATATCTTGATATCCATTTGCCAAGTTTTTTTTCTTCTTCTTCTGGGGGACACCTGATAGGGAGCATGTTAGCTGCTGGGCCCTGTGGGGCCTTTGTGTTCCATTGTAGGTCACAATGGAACTTAACACTTGACAGAGTCAGGCCTTGTTGTCAGGAGCTGAACTTGATCCTGTCAAGTTGTTCTCATTGAAGAGCTATAAAGAAAAGGCTTTGACCTCACAGTTTTGAAAGCTCTGTGTGCAACCAAATATTTATCCACTTTCAAAAATATCTTTAGTATATCATCTGCAGATGGGTAAGATTGTGTACTATTCAACCAATAACCTGTTAAGCATTTGTCTTTCCACAGAAAGTAATTTTTTTATGATCATTATGCATGTTAGGAGATAGATGTTAATGATTTGCAGCCGTGTCACTTAACCTGGAAACAATTCAGAGATGACCCGTCCCGCTGCCGACACACAGCATCCAGAGTGTTTTCCCACATCGAGCCCTGGCATCCCATCCTAACACCCTGCAGAGCATAAAAAGAGGGGGCTTCACGTTACCAAAGGGGCAGGTAACTTCAGATGGATAATCCTGGGACCTGGTAAACCGGTCTTCAACCGTGTGTCATTGTGTGTAGATGTGTGTGTAGGTGTGTGTGTGCGTGTGTGTGATTCCCCTAGGGAAATCTTTGTGTTTAACATTAGCACCTCCACCTGTCAGCCCAATGAACAGAAAGTGATGACAGTTTTACTCTGAACAGCTTTCTTATCCGCACAAATGTAGTTTGTTAGAAATGTCCGTCTTTTGAATGATTTTATAGACAGTTCAATCTTTTTCTTGCCTCTACTAAGCAAATTCATAGACTGTTCACTCTGATTTCCATCGTGGTGGATGATTTGAAGGAAACCCTGCTGTGATGCTGCAATAAAATCCTTAGAATGATGTGCAGCAGCATGAGATGCCACTTCTTCAGTCCAACTGAGGAGCAGGATTCACACACTTTGTCCCCTGCCACCACTCTCTCCTGAGCAGCTGAAGCGTTTTGTTGTCTCCCTCCCAGCCCCTCGTGATGCACCGTGGACAGGATTTACAGTGGAAAATAGCCTATAGTTTTTCTCCCATGTTGAGCTGCATGAGTCTGGAATGTGTTTTTTGGCGAGATTTTTTTTTTTTTTTTTTAATGTGAGTGTGAAAAAACAACAGGGCTGTAAACACCAAGGGTATGGTCCCAGACAGGGTTCCTTCTTCCAGATGTGGAGCAGACACACAGCTGTTTGTGGAGCCCAGAGTTGTAAGCCCCAAAGCGGTGCCAGTGTTGTCCCCTCGGTGCTCCCCTCACTCTCCCGGCCCCCTGCCGCGGTTTCAGGGAAGGGTGACGGCCTGTAGCCCTACCTGTAACGGCCTTACCAGGCGTGTGCGGGGGTTCCACAAAACACCAAATCCCGCGTAGTTTAGACTAATGACGCCATGTTACTCAGCTTCCCCCGCGTGACACCAGACTCAGCACGACGGACTTGAGTTTACGATTACGGTAAATAGAATCCAGATTTTTTTTTTTTTCTTCTTCTTTTTTTCATTACCGTTAGGCCTTCATTCGACCAGTCAGGAGTTTAAATACGACAGTGAGCGTCGTCAGCGCGTGTCGCTGCTGTCACGCGCTGCCTGACAACTACTGGACCAAAAATAAAACAGAAATTAAAGCTGCAAGCAGCCAACAATAATAATAATAGTAATGAACAAAGTCGGGATATTTGCAAGCATTAATGTTCACAGTGTTACTTTATTTTGTATTGACAGAATAAAGCTATGGGTTATTTATTTTCAGTTTGACTTTAAAATAATATAATATATGAAATATAAGATCAAATATATATTTTATTTTATATTTTATATTTTTGTTTATTTTTCTTGTAGGTATATAGAACATATTATATGTATGAATATATGAATATGATATTGTTCATTATTATTAACAATAATAATAATAGTCATTAAACAATTATGTGAGATGACCATTACTGATATACTGCTATAATTACATATAGCAATTATATATATATATATATATATATATATATATATATATATATATATATATATATATATATATATATATATATATATATATATATAAAATAAACAATAAACAGAAAAGGTCTCTGAGTGGACAAAATTAAACAATAAATGAAAAATCTAAAATCTAATTGTCAAACACATTATTAAACTCCAACTAAGACTTTTATATACATATTTCCATATGGATATAAACATGAAGATTTTGATTAATCAAAATAATCATTTCTAAGAGGAAACGGAAATCAGTTCATGGAATTAATTGGATTCTTCTTTGGTAATAAACTTGTCACTCGCAGTGTAAAGCAGGATTCCAGAAGAACATTACATGATCACACATGATCTAATAAAAAACATATTCCTGTTTTTACTCAGATGAGTCAGAATGTAGAAAAAGAAAACATTAGTCTGCAGAAGTGATGATCCAATTCTGCTGAAGTCTTTGCGCCCTCGGCCCAACATGCCAGCAGGCTCACATCTCAGAACTATTTCTGTAGATAAAAATGGCTGCACTTGAGGAATGGGACTGGGGCCGATGGAAGCATGAGTGTTCCAGTGTGAAGACGCCCAGAGGACAGATTAGGACCGATCATCCTCTGCCCTTACTGCGGCTCCTCCTCAGCTCCTCAGCTCCTTTTGCCTGCAGCAGAAAACAGTCATAGAAAAATGTCAGCCCTTTTGTTTTCCTTGGCTTTGTTGATGCATAAAGGACTGACAGCCGCCTTGTTTAGTGTGTTTCACTGCCAGTCAAGTTTTTTTTTTCCTCCATACACAACAAAAAAGTAGTAAGAGAACAGAAAGGATATTCACACTCATTCAAATTGGACAGGCTTTATCTGCTTTATAGTCATAGCCAGACTTGGTGTGCAATTAAATGGATACCTTCCTGCTTCTCATAGTTTGTTTCACAGAGATGCACCTCTGCTTTAGAAACCATGGTAACGTCCTGCATCAGGAGGGACTTGCAGGTCTGCATATGTGTCCATGGTGGGAGCCCAAGCTCGGCCCCAGCAACAGAGGGTTACTTGTAGAACATGACGTACCAGAGGAGAAGATGCAGCAGTTGCATGGGAATGTGCTTTTAGTTTGTACACAAAGAATACTGTCACTCTGCATCAGCTGGTGTGCGTGCGTACGTGCGTGCGTGCGTGCGTGTGTGTGTGTGTGTGTGTGTGTGTGTGTGTGTGTGTGTGTGTGTGTGTGTGAGAGAGAGAGAGAGAGAGAGAGAGCACCTTTATCAAACACTCCTCCAGCAGCTGCATGAACCATGCCAACTTTGCAGCCAACAGACGCCAGAAAGTCTAACCTGCATTCAGGACTGTGACTGTTACACACTTCCAGCCCTTTTCGGTGTGTGTTGGCAGGGCAACGACCGGGACCAGGTCCTGCACAGCCCTGCATCATGACTGCAGGGTTCATCTTTGTTCTCCACCCGTAATGCTGACATAATTACAAGCCTTAAAAAAAAAAAAAATCCTCCTCACCTCAGTGTCTCTGTCCCAACACCTCCTCTGCACGCTGTTTGGCTGTCACAGTCTGGTTCCTGTGCTTTCAGATGTCGAAGACGCCTCAGGATAGCCACCATAGTCTTCCCGGTCTTCAAAGAGTTCTATTTTGCTTTTAATGCATGTGTCTGAAATGGAATTTCAGCTCACAGTGTTCTGCTGAACAAAACGTGACACAGAGACTAGTTTGTACCAGTGTATTCCCACTGTTCCCACAGCCACGGGTTTGGGTTACATCTACAAGGCCTCATATGGATGAAGTCAGAAATTTGTCGCCCACAGTCATCTCCCCCCTTCCCTCTAAGTTGGCTAAATTTTTTTACAGTGATAATAATTTGTGGCTTTGTTCTGACTTAAACGCTTGGAAACGGTTCAACCACCCCCTCCTCTTCTTGGGAGGACCGTTGTTTAATGCCACGGGGTTCCCAGTAGCAGCACACAGGGTAGGACATGACCAAAATGATGGGGTTGGACAGCGGCTCGGCGCTGCCGCTCAACCCACCAAAGTTCTGTTAGTAATTTCGCTGCAGCACACATCGTAGGTCGAGTAATTTATTTTAGAGTAGAGGAGGTATCTGAATAAGCCGGGACACGATGTGACAGTGCGTCCAGACGCTGTGGGGGAATTTTATTCCACCTGTGGATTTGTTCAGCCTTCCAAAGAGTGTAAATCCAGGCTAAGAGGTGGATACAGGGGCATTCTTCACTGCTACCTCTGCTAATTCTAAGTAGAAATAGTAACTAATGAGTTATATGGGTCATATTCCTTTTATGAAAATGAGACGTTTGCACTTTTGGATAGTTCTGTTCCTGCTGTCTTAAGACTTTATCATAGATTTGAAGAAGACTTTTTGCAAACTCAGCATATTAATAGTGAAACAAGGCAATACTGGAACTTAAAGCATCAGTATGTACAAATGAATGTTGCCACTTCTGATATATATATATATATATATATTTGTATTACAAATGACATGCAATGCATCAAAGAGTCATAAAATATTAGCCTTATTTGAATGTTATTTAATGTTTTTTCTGCCTGTGTACATTCATCTGATAGCTTCAAAAAATAATTAACAAAATGACTACAAATAGAGTTTTGCAATATTTAGCAATAGGTGATAATAACATAAAATTGAAACAGTGTATGAAAGCAAATATTTTGGAAGGAAAACAGAACAAATAAATAATGTGTTTAAAGTAGAACAAACAAAAGCACCAACAATAATAACACAAAAAATTCATTTTATAGCAAAAGATATTATGCATTGTATGGCTAATACTGATCTAATGCGTGTACACACTAAGTAGAAACTTTAATACCTATAAATGGCTTAGATTACTCTGATGTAATTAATTAAGTAGACAAAATTTTATGAATTCTGTTATTTAGTGGAATTTAATGCTGGACTTGTAATGTAACAAAGAAAAGCATACAGTAAAAGCCCTCTGAACAATATTCAAAAATTGCTTCAATTTAAAAAAAAAGTCAATTTAAATGTTATACTTTAAGGAAAATATTTTTAATTGATATAGATTTGTACTGGAGATAAATGTGTGAAATAACTGATACAGAATGAATTGAGTTGTAGATTTGAAAATATATATATATATTTATACATAGAAGAAAAAGCAGAAGGTGTCCTGATAAATCTGTTCTCTCATTTCTGCTGTGTGCTGGTGTAATGAGTCTGAGCTTCAGTTTGTATGTCTGCTCGCTTTGGGACGTAAGTTTGCTTTTTAACTTTCAATTAATTAAAAATATTCATATTCCTCAAAAATACAGTGCCATATTATCTGACCATGTTTTGTGCTGACATAAACCTTTTAGGTTGCACGAATAAAATGATGATGAAAATAAAATACTGTAGACTATAGATAATATTTTATTTACAATTTGAAGAGTTTTTTTTATATAAAATTCAAACTGATGATTAAAAACCTTAAATGTATTTTTTTACATATATATTATTTTTTTGTGGAAATTCATGTCAGTTTATTACACTTTTCCATGAGAGAATATGGATTTTCCTTTCAAATTTGCCGAATTTTATTTTTGTTTTATTCATCTGATCTTGAACAGTGTGTTCGTCAGTTCTCCCGGAGCGCTGTGTGTTTAACCCGGGACCGATACATGTATTCGCTGATCAATGGGGGGAGGTGTTCCCTGGCTGGATCCCATATTAATGAAGTTAATGGTGCAGCTCCGGTGACAGCCGACTGCTGCAGACCAATCAGAGCGCTCTGTGATGGAAGGCTGCGCGTTTGAGGCGCTGCACGCACGATCGGTTTGAACAACCATGTCAGCTCCTCTTCTGACCTAAACCCGGGACACCTTTCGCTTTTCATCTCCTTCTACCTCCCGAAGACACCTGCCAAAAAAACATGCCCGGCGCGACTTGGTCCTGCGTGGATGTTTGCCTCTCGAACGGCGCGTTGGATTCAAGCGGGGAATTGCTCCAGTTTTATTTTGCTTTCTGACAGAAACTCATGAATTCCTCCTCAGAGCGGCAGCTTTATGGACTCACGCATTAGCTAAATGATGTCTATGGGTTTCATGCCCGACAGTGTGAACTGCTCCGATCCCTCCAAGTCGGCCTTTCTGGAGTTCGGCCACGGACACCCGGCGCACCAGCAGCACTCCCCGGGACTCTCACACATTTACCCCGTGCATGGCCTCCACGCTGCGGGGCATTCTCAGCGCGAAGGTCCCTTTCCTGGCAACGCGTCCTATGGCCCCCCGCTGGGATACGCCTACCCGAGCACGGTGAACGCTCACCCGCCATCCGCTTACATGTCCCCGTACCAGCACAGCAGCCACAGCAGCGGCGGTCTGAGCCACAGCAGATTAGAGAGGACAGGTATGAGAGAGAAACTGCACACAAAAAAATCAGTGCCAAGGTGTAACTGCGCACTTGGGGCGCCTTGATTTTATATATATATATATATATATATATATATATATATATATATATATATATATATATACACACACACATAACCTTCTGTTTTCTGTTTGAATAAAACGGCTGCGGGTCGCCTGTGACCTCTCCTGCCTGCAGCCATGCATTAGGCCCGTCAGTCAAAAGTTCAAAATGTGTCTAATAAAACTTTATTGTTATTTTTTTTATTATTTTGTTTTGGGTTTGTATTACTAATTATCTTTATTTTGTTTTTCGTTTTTTTCTGTGGTCTCTTTTAGATCCCAACAAATCCGGGATGACTGAGAGCAGGGACGTCCGTCTGGTGAACGGCAAGGGGAAAAAGATGCGGAAACCTCGGACCATCTACTCCAGCCTGCAGCTGCAGGCTCTGCACCAGCGCTTCCAGCAGACCCAGTATCTGGCTCTGCCCGAGCGCGCAGACCTGGCTGCCAAACTGGGCCTCACGCAGACTCAGGTGGGTTTTCCGCTCCTCCGCTGATCTTCACTGATCTATGTCCACATTTCAATAAGTAAGTCAGGAGTTTGCGAGGGGATCCAGTTAGTTGCAGTGATATTCATTTTCCAGCCAGAGTTTTCCGGCTGAGTTGTTTGACTGTGTTATCTGATCAGGCGTGTGCAGCTATGTGGCTTTGAACAATAATGTAGAGCTCTGCTAACCGAAGAAAGGAAAACATTTTTATTCAGCAGTATTATCAGGGATCACGGAACAAACCTGATCCTCGATCCTTTAATGCAGCTCTCAACTGCTGGGCTTAATTTGCTGCTTGCTGTTCCCTTTGTTAGACATGCGGGCCTCCGCACGCGCAAATCCCCCAAATTAATAATAAATACCAAATTTAGTCAGAGTCAAAAAATGTATTTATTTATTCATTGACTTTATTATTATTATTATTATTATTATTATTATTATTATTATTATTATTATTATTATTATTATTATTATTTATTTATTTATTTATTTATTTATTTAGGAAGGGCATTTGGGGGGTTTTAATTGGTTTCTAGGTGCCAGTCTCGTGCATGCGCTTGGGTTCTCGCGTGTTCCCATAAAACAGCAGGTGCAATGTCAACTAATCATCTTCAGGTGTCCTCGAGCTTTTTATTTGGCATTCAACTTTCAACAGAAAAGAGAAACAAAGACACACACACACAGATAGACAGAAATTGATCGATCAATTTTTTTGTTGTTGTTGTATCTCCTGTAGTTTTTTTAAGAAAGCAGAGCTTGGCTGTTTATACGTGTGTAATATTGACCTCTCCGCATTAATTGTTAGAAATAAAACAAGCATAATGTGTATAATCATTTGCATCTCATTTTGCCGCCAACGCCTTGGGCTTGTTTTTATTTCTTAATCCTCCTGATCTCGGTCTGAAGCTGTTACACTCACGCACCACTGGCTTTACAAAATAACCAACAATAGGGGATCTCAGTTTTAATAAGTTTGGAGTCACTCAACTATTAAGTTTGTTTACCTCATAAAAAAGCCTGGGATTTACAAAAGTAACTCTGAAGCTGGATACCTGCTGGAGAAATGAATTGAGTTATTTTTCCTCCCAAAAATAATAATAATAAAAACCTGTTTTCATCCTTCTTTTCATTTTTTAGGTGAAAATATGGTTTCAGAATAAGCGCTCCAAGTACAAGAAGATCATGAAACATGGCGGAGGCTCAGAGGGGGAGCATCTCCACAGCTCCAGCTCCATCTCCCCCTGCTCCCCGGCCTTACCCCAGCTCTGGGAGGTCTCCATGGCGACCAAAGGAGCCCCGATGCACCCGAACAATTACATGAACAGCTTTGGCCACTGGTACCCGAACCACCACCACCATCCTCACCAGGACGCCATGCAGAGGCCGCAGCTGATGTGAAGTGAACGGACTGCCTGCAGGCGACATGAACTCATTTGTCCTGAGGATGAACTTTACGGTTGTTCGTGCGCGTGCGTTTTGACTTCAGTTTTTACTGCGAAATTCAATTTCGTGCAGCAAAAAGAAAAAAAAAATGTTTCCAAGCGTCATCATGCACGGCCTCACGTCCTTAGAATGTGGACTTTGTATTTGAAGCTGAACTAGACACTGCATAAAGGGAATGTCGTGAAAATATGTGTGCGTGGATTTATTTCAGCAAAAAAGAAAGAAAGAAAGAAAGAAAGAAAGAAAGAAAGAAAGAAAGAAAGAAAGAAAGAAAGAAAGAAAGAAAGAAAGAAAATAGAGCTTCCTGTGTGGAAGAATATTCCGCTAGGGGCAGTTTGCTTTTAAACACCTTACTGCTGTTCTCCTAAAACTATTGTAAATCATTTCAGTGCAATCTAGTTTCACTCTTTTGATCCCGATATAATTTGTGAAGGAGTTCAGGATTTAAGAGTCTCACAGTTTTATGTTGTTGTAAAAGCATCCGGAACCTTTAAGTTTGAGTTATTCCAGATTCATTTACTGATATATTTATCAACAGTTAGTTGCTGAAACTGATTATCTCTCTCCGCCTGCACTCCCAGAAACATCTTTCAAATGGAAAACATTTGATTGCGTGCTTTATTTATTTATTTATTTATTTATTTATTTATTTATTTATTTATTTATTTAATCGAGATGTTCCATCAATGCATTGACTCTTATCTTTGAGAATTTTCCTTCATTTCAAAGTGAAATGACATAATCCAAGGAGCGGACTCTCTGCGCGGTGCTTAGATTTGATGTAGCTTTTACGCACGAATCCAAACTTTAAATAGTTCAAACGCATTCAAACTGTCGTCTAACGGGGATATCTCGTCGTTTTTTAATAGCTGGATATGAGCCTTTTCGTCTTCCGTCGGAAAAGAAACGCTTGCATCTTTCTTTCCATTTCGTGAGAGGAGAAGGGCGCATGTTGAGCAGTCAGCTCAAACAACAAAATCACTGCTGTCATAATACAGTGACAAACGAGTAGGCTATCCCTTCAACAGACTGCGCACTGATTTGCCCATTCTTGCTGCTTGCATACAGTTTAATCAGGCTCAGACTGGGGTATTTATGTCTTCGCTGGTGCTCTTGATTAAATGGAGAGCTGATTTCTGATTAATGAAGCTGAAAAGTGCGTTAAAGAGCCATCCAGTGACTTTCTTTTTATGTTTTTCATTCATCACCCCGAACATTTCGGGCTGTCTGGCAAACATTAGGAGCAATTTGTCTGATGTCACATACAGGGATTAGAGGAATAACAAACTATGCATGCAGTTTTCCCCAAGATGTTTACCCTAATATTAGTAGTAACTGCTCAGGAGTTCACTGACTTCAACTCTGGCACTGTTAAAACAAACTGTTAGAATTTAACCAATAAAATCTGCTTGCCAATTAGTTTGTGTAAATTTTAAGCAAGTATTTTTGATTTAAGAGCTAAAACACACTGAAATGAATGAGTAAAATGACTCAACTAATTCAAATTCTAGCTAATTAGAATATTTTTTCTCAACTCATTTGACCTCCAAGGTTAAAAAGAAACAGAAGAGAAAGGCAGAAAACTCTGAAAAATTTTAAGTTTTCTATTTTTAGTAAACAAGGTGCCATGTCAGCCTTTTTTCTGACAGCAATGATCACCAAAGATCTGATGAAGAGTTTAGAGCTATCACTTTAATCATCCTGGATTGTATAAAACATTAGCTTTTATCACTCATGAACCATGTCTGTTTGAAAACTTAATGTTGAATATTGGTCAGTTTCCATCAGCATTAACAACTTTCACTAGATAATACTTGAGACATGTTGGTTCTGTCAGTTATTTGTCATTCTAATTTGACTTTTGTGCTACAGGCTACAGCAGAGAACAGTAACCTGATTGTTTAGTCTGAGTTGTCTTGTGAGTGAATTTCTGTGCTTAAAAGTATCGAAGACTTCCGGTTAAGAAGATTTCAGTATTCATTAATGTACAGAAGAATCTGCTAGCAAGCTGAGCTTCTAAACCCTGAGTAGTAGTTAGTGTGCAGAGCAGCTTAGCTGTGGTTGCTGGCTTTTCAAGACAACTTCAGGATTAAAAAGGTAAGCTTGCTGGCAAGTTAGACTTTGCAATTAGCATTGTCACTAAACCAGTCTACAAACTTAAATTAGTGTTCCAACACAGAAACTCTCTCAGCCATAAGTCTTATGAAAATTCTTGACTTTTAGTTGTTAATTATTCATGTAACCCATATAAACTTTTTTTTTTTTGCTGGACACCAAACACAACAAATAAAATTACTGACTGAACCAACATCTTTAGCTGAATTCTAACCAAAAGGTTTAGCTAGGAGTTGTAAACAGCAAAGCTGATAACATTTTTTAGAATCTAAACATTACAAAGCATAAAATGTACAAACTATTGTAGATTGCAATTTAAATATTTTTGATGACTAATATAAGAAATACCCTCTATTTCCTGTTATCTAGTGCAGCACTAAATCAAATTTTCTAGCAATCTGACCTTAAATCTCAGACAAGCATATTAAAATTGTAAATCAATTTAAGAGTTTTCTACCCGTTAAATAGGCAAATTTTGCTCATAAATATTGCCTGAAATATATTCAGATAAAATGCATGCAAACATATACACTAAATTTACTGATTAAACTGTTTGTTTTTCAGTGTAGCAATTTTGACTTTAGAGATATCACTTAACTAGTTATAGCTGGATATGAGATACAACAGAGACTTTCTCCACACCAAGTCCTATAACAGCATGACTGAATTTATATACTCACTTATTTCACAGTACCTAAGGTAGACGACAAAAAATTATTGCCTGGTCTTAAGATAAATTCTAATCCTAACATGAGAGTTTTTTCTGTTGGAATATAACCGTCACTGCAGGTCAAATTATAAACTGACATTTTATTCACTATTTTTTTTATCACTAATATTTAATCCCTAAAAAAATACATTTTTATAGTGCAAATTTCCAACCACTCTAAACACAAACATATTTATTATTCTATCTCTCTGCTTTATACAACAAAAATATGCAACTCGGCTGTAAAGTTCAAGGAAGAACAACATTTCTAAGTGGCTGCCGCTGCCTTTCCTGAGCAGAACACTGACTCATTCAGCTCTTACCTCGCCCGAGGAGCGCGCCCTCATCCAGGAGCTCTTCAGCCATCTGCCGTGTTTCCGTGAAGAACAAAGCGCTCGCTAGAGCTGCCGAGTTTTTGAACCCCTTTCCAAGCTGATTTTTCCTCTCATAACCACCAGTTTTGTGACATATTAACATCTCCTTCTTTGTACACCCTTTTTTTACCTCCTCGCTCCTCATCATTATGTTGCCTTGTTAATAAACATGCAGGAAGACGAGGCAAACGCTGCTTGTGCGCTGAACCAAGCTGACGGAGGGGGGCATTGGGGAAAATTATAGGCAATTTCACATCTCTAGATTAGAATAATGGCTCTGTGGAGTTGGACAGAGAAGAGTGGGAGCTTTCAAACGGAGGGGGACCAATTATCACGTAAGCAAAAGTGAAAAGGCCTTCCCCGTGTAATAGACAAGCTGAGAGGAGTGGATGGAAGGCTGGGCTGACGGCTGAAGGCTCCTGATAAAGGCAGCTCTGACTGTATCAATGATGTGGATGCTGGGGGTTATCAGATATGAGATGTCTGATGGCTTTTAATTGCAGGATAGCAATAGAAGGGAAAATAGCTTGTTATTAAATCTCTGTTGCTGTGAATGGGTGAATGGCAAAGCCGGTCTCCAGGGTGATTATTGTTATTAACTTGAAGGATCTGACATGTAGGGTAATTGTAAGCAGCTTCCCTGCAGGAAGAGATGTGAATGTGTGGTTTCATAAAATAGGCCGTGACTTTCTGGTTTGGGGGCCATGCTGCACAAATACACTGGAGGTGGAACGAAGGCTTTTACATAAGCGTGACCTATAAGCAAGCGAGGCATCAAAAACACACTAATGGTGCATGCTGCGCCTTCTCTTCTTCTCCAGCCTGGACTTGCCCCGTATTGGCCGAAAACAGAGGTCAGCCAAGGTTCAGGACTCCACAGCTGTCCACGGTGCCTTCCTCCCTTCACTTCACCCAGGTTTACAGCGAAATGACCAGCCTGAGTGATGCTAATGCAGCTGAGGACGAGCCCGGCCTTGGACAGCTGCTGGGAGTCTTTCTGTAGCCGCCGACCTCTGCCTCAACCCACACAGATGCACTCGAGAGACAAACTCTGACACCATCATGTCGACAGCAGAGAGGGGTCACGGGGACAGGGCCTTATTTGTGGTCTTCCAAAATGCCACATTTGTGGATGTTTCTATTTCACAGCAACCTAAGGTTGGAAAGTCCTTATATTTAATTGAGCCATGGAAAAAACATATTATAATGTTGTAGCCCATTGGACACTGGAGACATTGGACAATCCTCTTTGTTGTCGGGTTATTTAATTGTCACTTTTCAACCACATTCACACGTCAGCATATGTCTTTATGTAAATGTCTTTTACCAGGTTAATACTTTTGTCATTATTTCTATAGAAGGAAACATCGTTTTTCCTTGGTAATTTTACCCAAATGTCCAGGATCACACTCAAGTTCAACTCTTCCCCAGCCACACTCACACACCCTCCACTGCTGTCACACTTGGACTGTTCAGAGATGACACAAACGGACACGCCTGATGGCCCCCCTCCCACTTGTTGGCAAATTCATGTTTGTCCTCGGCACAAATGTCTCCCCTGATGGCACACAGTCCAGGAGGCCCACACACACTGAGGGAGCCGCCAGGGGGGATCACATGTACTTTGTGATGAGATTTCATTGATATCAAAAGGCAATAGTAATCATGCCGCTTTTGTCAAATCAGCACTGGGTACATTTACATGCTGACTGACGCCATAGACAACTGGTGTTGAGTTCAGTGGATATAAAACAAGAAGGGGACACCAGGGGGATGGGATTAAGGAGCTCTGAAACGTTAAGCTGTTTGTAGCTGAATGTGCAAAAAAAATAAATAAAAAAAAAATGATGTGCTGGGAGTGTGGTGCTAAGAAAATTACAGTCAGAAGGGACAAAAAGCTTGTTAACAAAAGTGACAACAGGACATTTTTTTCTTCTTTAAAAATAAAACAGAGCGATACGAAAAGTTACATTCATATGTTACCAAGATATGTTTTGATAGGTTTAAACACTTTCTTATTTTATTTAAGGGTGTGAAGGCTTTCACTGAGTGTTAATGTCACGTTTGTTACCATTGTAGCTGCTGAAAAAGCATTTTTAAAGGCCTTTAATGAAGTTGTTAAAATGCTCAAAGGTTTATTATCTTTTGAAGTTTGACATGACTGACAGCAATGAACCGATTTCAGAATTAATTTTAAATAGCATCATAATTCAACGCTTTGACAGTATTAGCAGTAATAACAGTTATCACTGGTGCTGCCTGTAAAAGCAGGCCACTTCAGGAACAGCGGTGGATTAGCACTCAGGTCACATTAGGTGCCATATTTTTAGGTTATTAAAAAAACTCAGGGAAAGTTAAAAGTGTCCTGCCCCATGTAGAAAATGATTGTCAAATACAAACAGAAAACACTGCAAAATATATATGTTGAAAGATGAAAGTCAAAATATGGATGTTGGAGACTGAAAGGTAATCTCTATGAAAATGTCCAAAAAAGAGGTTCATGGAAAAAATTGAAAGTAAATATAAAGATGCCAGTGGATTTGTAAATGCTGCTGTCTGAATGTCATCTGATATCTAATGATGTCTATATGTAGTTAAAATAGAATATTGACGTCGAATTAAGTTGAAAAGTAAAAAAAGTGAACTTGTCAGGGTTAATTAAATTAGCTTCCCAAGCTAAGCTGGTTTTACGGTCTGACCTTAACCCGTGGAGTAAAACAGTTTCATTTTGAACGCACGTTTTGCGATTAATTAAGGAAAGGACATCCGTTAAAAAGACCACCAGGATACGGAGTGGGTTGTGACAGACACGACCCTGGTGTCTTACAGCAACACCTCCACGGGTGAGCGCATACCACTGCAGCTACTAAAAGCAGCAGAAACGATTCATTAAAGAAAAAAGAACGAAAAAAACCCACCGTGGGTACATTTTATCTCCGTGTGTAATGGCGCCGTGGTGGTCCATGTGGACGAACTCACAGTCAGCAGTTTCTCCATCATCTCTATTTTCAGCGTGTTTGGAACGTCATGGCCAACCAGCCTCTATAGCTCACATTAATAACGATAGGAGTTTAAAGGAGCGCAGCTGTTTTGTTGTCTTTTCCTTTTTCAGTGTGACATGGTGTCTAAAGAACTCGGTAACATCAAAGGTTTTCTTACCGAGCTTCGCAGTGTCCCACGTTCCAATTATAACATGAAAAACCTCCCCTACTTCCGGTCGTACGGCCTTTTTTTATCTGTAAAAATTTCCTCTTCCTGTAGAAATAAAGATACATTTTTAACCTTGAGTATGTATTTAAAGGTAGTGTTTCAAATCAAAATTGTTCAATAAAAAAGCACGTAGCTGTACTGTTTATTCACATCCAATACCCTCAGAGGTGCGCGTGCGTTTATGACGTCTCGCCGTCTCCTTGCCAACGTGCCCTCTGATCCGGCAACAGAACAGCAATTAAATCCAATGACTCCGGCATGTCTGCAGCAATAGCACTGAAAAAAGTTATTATTATTATTATTATTATTATTATTATTATTATTATTATTATTATTATTATTATTATTATTATTATTATTATTATTATAGATTGTCTGATTTTCATAATTGGGGACAAATTTAAAAAGCTACACAATAAATATCTGCATTTAATCTTTGTGTTTTTCTTCAGTAGAATTTCTACTGGGTTTTAGGGTTTTTTTATATTTGTTTTTTGTTTGTTTGTTTGTTTGTTTGTTTGTTTGTTTGTTTTTTAATTATTCTTATACATAATCACATGATCCAAGTACTGGGCATACTTGGAGCATGTATACCCTGTACATGCTCCATGCTGGTGTGTTTTTCAGGTTGGCGTATCTTGCCTTCGTACCACAAATAGTCCACGGATCCATTCCAAATTCTGCCTAAATAAGGACATTGAAGGCCAGGCTTCGATGTCAACCAACAATAATAACCTTCCCACCACAATTAGACGACAACAGACGTATTTTTCACGTCCCAGTTTGTCACCACATTTACTAAACATGTTCATATAGACGTCTCTGAATTCCAAAACCACTTTATTTTGTTTTCGGACAAACTTTGCTTCTATTGCGCTCTTTAAAACGGTGTCTTGAATCCTCCAGCCGAGCCTACGGGTTTCTTTAAAAAGGGCTTGAGACACAGCGATCATTTAACACCTTTATTCATTAGACAGGAAGGCAACAGTTTGACTCATTACATGAATATAAAAACGGTCTAACAGCACCACAGTGCTCTTTCTTGTTCAAATATGATCATAGTGGTTCTGCATATATATTTATATAAAAACATTTATTTACAACCTTCAGCATTTTTTTGTACAAATCCTTATAAATATGTCCTGAGTTCTTTTTTTCTTTCTTTCTATTTTTCAAGCTCTCCACAAACCCACATGCATGATTGGTTGCAGCACAGTTTTGTGATTTAGTTTGTGTTTAGGCTACTTGTATTGGGAGAAGAAAAAAAAGACACTTTGCATATCATTTACAAAAGGATTATACGGTAGAGGTGATAAATAATTTAAAAATAAAACACGCCAGATGTCCCTTAAATATGCTGCCAGAAGTGATTAGAAATCCCTTATGTGCTTTAAAAATAAAAATCTGGAAGTCCAGCTCTGAAGACTCTGCGGACATCCAGAGGCAGAAAACAGTGTTTGGTTTCCGGCCTCCTCTGGTTCCAGTAGAGTTCGCTCTGCAGAGTCACTGTGGGGAGAACTCGTAAAACACAACGTGGGTCTGCGCCCGAGTCCGAGTTAGTAAACGGCTCCCACGCTCTGCTGCGGCACCGGGTGGTGCACGGTGCCCGGATGCTGTAGGTGGGATCCCTGCTGGTACCAATGGTTGGTATAATCCTCCAGGTAGGGCGGCGACGAGCTGTGGGCCGGCTGCGGCACCTGAGGCCGGCTGATCGGCGTGTTCTGAGGGGTGCTGCTGCCGTCCCAGACGGCGGGGGAAGGCGGGGAATTACAGGCCATGGAGTCGCTGGCGTTGGGACTGTGCTCCAAGGGAACCTCGCCGTTTTTGTACAGCTTCTTGAACTTGGATCTCCGGTTCTGGAACCAGATCTTGACCTGAGACGAAAAAAAAGAAAGAAAGGAAAAAAAAAGACGGGAGTTAATTACTGATCTAAAATTTAAAAAAATAATAATAAAACATTTGCTGCGCTAATGTTGCTATGAAAAAAAAAACAATGTTAAAAAAGTAATAATTTTAACTAGTTTTTTTTTTTTATCTAAACATGTGTTTTATTCAATTTTTGTCCACGTGGGGGAAGTTTTTCTTTAAAAGGTTCTAATTCAGGAACAGTCAGTCGCAGCTCACCTGAGTCTGAGTGAGGCCGAGCTGGGCCGCCAGCTCCGCTCTCTCGGGCAGGGCGAGGTACTGCGCCTTCTGGAAGCGCCTCTGCAGGGCGGCCAGCTGGTAGCTGGAGTAGATCGTCCTCGGCTTGCGGATCTTTTTGGGCTTTCCGTTCACCATACGAACCTCCGGTTCTGGTTCTTCTTTGACTGTAAATTTACAGGAAAAAAAGACCGAATGAATCAAACTGATCGAACATCATAACTGATGAGTCAAAAAATAAAGAGGAAGGAAGATGAACGGGAACAGTAAAATAAGCCTAACCTCTCTCAAAGCGATTTTAAATGTAAGAATTATTATTATTATTATTATTATTATTATTATTATTATTATTATTATTATTATTATTATAGTCAGGGGTCATACACTAATATAAAATGAAAAATATAAATTTGATATTCATGAAATTTAATAACGTTTGACAAAAGAAAATTCAAAAAGAAAAAAAACTAAAACAAATATAAGTAGTAAAAAAAACCCCTAAAACTGTGAGTAAAAATTCCCTGAAATGAAATTTTCAACTAAGCAGAGCAGCACAATTTTTAATTTCGTCTCTTTTTTACAGCTCCCATTAAACACTTTCATCTGTTTATAACTGCGTTATAAACATTTATTTCATTTAATTCGCAATTAAATAGTTCTAATATATTTTCCAATTTCGGATGAAATATTTTCTTATTTCTTTACCAAAATTCTAAGAGGAAACGGTGTCGAAAATCTCTGAGGACATTTGGAATAAAAATCACTTTAAGCTTAAATGTATTAAAACAGGAGGGTGAAACACTGGAATGCTTGGCGCGTCGTGTTCTCATTTACCTGAGCCGGGCGGTGAGGCCTGCAGGTGATCTCTGTTGTAATGTCCGTACTGTCTGTAGCTGTTCGTGTAGGGATACTCGGATTTGGTCGCGTACGCTCCCGCCGCTCCCATCCCGTTCAAATTGAACTGATGGTGGTAAGAGTTCATGGGCTGTCCGTACGGCTGGCTCTGGTAGTACTCGTGGTGGCCGTGGGCCGTCTGTCCACTGTAGTAGCCCATGTCCGTCACTGAGGACTCTGGGAGAGTCGGGGAGTCCTTGGAGCTCGGGTGGCAGCCCATAGATCCGGGGAGATCTGTCAGAATACTCGCGATCTTCTTCTCGTAGCTCTGTCCGGCGCTCATGATGAAAGAGGCGCTCCGGAATTGTTAAAACAACAAAAAGGAAGACAAAAAATAAAATAAAAAAATAAAAAAAAGAAGAAGAAGAAAAGAAATCCTCCCTCCCCCTCCTGCTGGATTGATTAGCTTTGAGGTTTCGCGCAAGGAACAGCAGTGTGTGCACTCCAAGAACGTGCAGGGTGTTGCTGAGGATATAGTCCACTGAAACTCTTCCAGCTGCAGAAACTTTCTAATGGCATCGCTCAGCCTCTGTGGCACAGAGTTATAAAGAGCCGAGCTGCAATTCGCCTTCCTATTGGCTGCTCGCCCCCCTCCTCCCTCCTTCCTTCTGCGCTCCGGGCGAAGTCTTGATGGAACCCAGCCTTCAGCCGGGGGCGCATATGCACTCGCTGCCCCCCATAAACTCATTTTTCTTAACTTTTACCTGTGAACCGCGCGGGCTCTGCACACATTAAAACGAGGTCACCACCGATTTAACCCCGTGATGTTGCAACATGATGCAGCGGGCATGTTTTCTAAAGACTAATCCTGCAGCCAGACCGTCTCCCTAATGTTTTATGCAATGTTTTCTTAACAATGCCTAGAGATCACACTTTATTGAAAGACTGCCAGCCGGCCTCCCACTGACTGCTGTTGTCATTTAAAGACAGCAGAGGACGGGGAAGTTTGCGTGAAATGCGAGAGAAGGAGGGGAAGAACAAGAGGAAGAAGGTAAAAAAAAATAGTTCAACTGATGAGTCCTGAGGGTGAATTCCTCTGCTCTGCTTATCTTGTTTGTGAATATGCAAATCAGAACTGCTACAAGTTGACAGGACTGAAGCGAACAGTGCCAGAGGTAAAGGAGATATTCCTCTACACATTAAAATAATAAAAATATTTAGTCAGTTTTATTTAAACAGCTCTTCTGTCTTTATTTTTCTTATGCGTCTGTTAATAATACGGTGAACAGCGCCTCCTTGTGTAACGAAGTGATTAATCTATTTTTTTTAGCAATTAGGTTTCTGTTTGTAAACATAGCGCCAATTCAGAAGTGTCTCAAGAAAGTTATAGTTAATTTTATGAAATAAATAAATAAAACAGGGCTTCACTTTCTTTATAGCTTTATACAAGAATCAGCTGAGGTACTTTTGAGTTTTTTCAAACGTATTTCCAGTTCAGTCATCTATAACCAGCCATTTCTGATACAACACCGCCCTCTTCTGGTGAAAACCGGAAATAATTCACACTTGACAATTCACTAATATATTATTATTATTATTATTGTTGTTGTTGTTGTTGTTGTTGTTGTTGTTGTTGTTGTTGTTGTTTTTTTGTATCATTATTTGATGATGATGATGATGAAACTAAATCACGTTTACCTATCTTTAAAACACACAAAAAAATCCATGTTGTCAAAGTAGGAGTTTTGTGTGTAGAATTTTGAAGAAATATTAATTTAGCGTAACAAAATTTGAAAAAGCATAGTGCTGTGAATACTTCCTAGATACGGTGTACACTGGGTTTTTGTGCTCATTTGAACAAACTGCTATCTCTATATTTGGATATTTATTATTGCTAGTAGCCTTAGAAGGACTAAAATGCTTTAGTTTGATGATAAATTTTCAAAATTAAAATATACGTTTATATATTCTTACACATATATTGTAAATTCTTTCTGACAAAAGCAGCTCCTTAGCTCAGAACAATGGTCACTCAGTGTCCCATGAAATGTGACCACACATTTCTCATTAGTTCTTCTGGTTCCCAACATTCATCCTGTTTCTCATTTCATTCATTGTTAAACGTGTTTCTGTTGGGATCCAGCCATGAAGGACTGAACTACATACAGGAAACAAAAAGTCTGACAACTGTTAATCCCAGAATGCATTGCATTAACCCATTTTCAGTTTCTAGAAGGAACAGGAAGCACTTCACAGCACCTGAAGCACCTGACATGTTGAAGAAACGGGCCTGGCTGCTGGTGCTGCATTCCAGTTAACTGGGACGTGGGAACTCAGAGCTGGTTTGACGTCACACCCCAGGTAAGAGTGTTCTAGTTAAGAGGTCAGAATTGTGACTTGGTTACACCCACAGACATTGTTCGTAGTAACTCTTACAAACATCATTTTAATGTTGACTTTCCATAAGCAAACACCACTTTTAATTTGTTTAGTTTAGAATTGCAGGCACTACGTGTGATATTGATTTTAGACGCACCCTCACAAAGGTGTCTTGTAAAATAAACATGTTTTCACAACATTGTACTAAATGTTGACATGAGGAGCAGCCATTTTGAAATGCAAAGTCAGCCTCACAAATGGTAACAGGGCAGTGGGAGTTGCTCTCGTGCTTCCAGACTTCGGAGGGCCTTTAAGTTGACATCTCTGATGGTTCTCTCTCCACAGCTTGCAGCTGTCTGTTCCTCCAGCCAGCGCTGCTGCCACCGTCCTGCCCCAAGTCAGGGACGATCACCGGCTAGGTGACCACAACTGGTTTTTCTCACTGAGATGCAAAAGTAACTTTGATCACTCTTACGATGGATGGATGAATGGATTACTTCATATTTACTGTTTAACAAAGAATGTCAAAGAAACACCGTGTACTAGATATTTACCTCTGAAAAATCCACCCACACATAACAGCCTTTAAACCTAGAAACCGTTTCAGTCATGCTTTTTAAATCATGGTCAGTGAACCCATCAGGCTCTTCTGCAACATACAAGCCTTAGAAAAATATATTTAAATCATGTGCATTTTCATCCTGCGGCTTAAAACTACTGCAACACCACATTCTGCAATAAAGACACACCTGTTTGTCTAATGGGACTTCAAAATGGTTTAAGCTTGAATAATGCAACACAATGTTGCTTAATAGTTGACTTTGAAGATGGAACGCCAGTGTAGACCTGCAGTGTGTGCACCAATTGCACCAATGATGACCAATTCCATCATGGAAATAGTTTTGCTAAATATTAAATGAAATCACACTTTGGAACACAAGCAGAACCTGTGAGGACCTTTTCATGGTGGGACATGATCTGGAAGCACCCAGTCCTGAAGCTGTGCTCTGTCAGGTTAGTGTTGTAGTTCTAGGTGTTGTAGTTCTAGGTAACCGACAGGCTGTTAAAGAACACCACCTGTGTAGAGCTGTTGAAGTCATAAGTTGCATTTCCATTATACACGTGAGACAATGTATTGATCTATCCATACATACCTATCTACTTACGTACAGC
>NW_015114290.1:105998-112882 GCF_001443285.1 Poecilia latipinna | reverse complement strand
TGGTCTTAAGACCGGTCTTAAGACCAAGACCAACTTCGAGTACCACAACACTGCGTACAGCAATATACAGAACACAAAAGTCCCATTTAACGTGTCTGAAAAGGGGTAGGAAGAAGCACACTGTGGTAAATGAGCCACACACAGCGTACCATCATACACATATAAAATTCTGTTTGCCATATTAGAAACATCCATTCAACTTTATCTCAGATCTTCGTTACCTGATGAAAATCATCAGTCTGAATTTTTTCTTAAATAAACTTATATTGGGACATTGCTTCAATTGTAGACTGAGTTTACTCCAGATCCTTACACCACTGACTGAAGTGCACATTCTCTTCATGGTTGTCCTGACCATCCTGGTTCTAACGTTAATATTAGAACCAGTAAAACATTTCTGTATGTTATCTGGTAGTTGTTTGTATCTCGCTTAATACATCAACTGAGAATAAAACAAGACTTAAATATTAAAAGAGATTGATCTTAAGTAGCAGAAGTTTCTTTATTGTAAACCAACATTCCATTAAATTAGAGAAAAACTAAATATGCTTTAGGCTAAAACTACTGCAAACCACATATGGGTGGTCTTCACCAATAGCCCATAA
Source organism: Poecilia latipinna (assembly GCF_001443285.1). Classification (NCBI taxonomy): domain Eukaryota; kingdom Metazoa; phylum Chordata; class Actinopteri; order Cyprinodontiformes; family Poeciliidae; genus Poecilia; species Poecilia latipinna. The sequence goes on along the minus strand of NW_015114290.1, from coordinate 112,277 downwards.
TTAGGCTATGATGATGAAGAGGATTTTTACATTCCAACCACAGAACATGAAAATACACCTCATAATGTGCACATGAAGAGAGCTTGGTGACCTAGGCTTTAACACACTGAGACAAAGTTGCTGAACTGCTTTTCTAAACATTGAGCATAAAAACCAGAACACAGCAACTGTAGCGCTCCAGCTAGCATGGGACCAGTCTAGTTTTCAGACATCTTTTAAATTGACCCGCCCACCACCACTCCCTGCTTATTAGCTTCATTAATGTCCAGGTAAATGAGTCAATTGAGATGAGAAACCATCCCATCTGAAATATAAAACCACATTCAATTCTTTCTACAGAGTTGAGGTTTGTAATTGTGCATCAATATCGTCAGGGTAGCCCTCAGGGATCGGTGGAACCCAGTCGAGATCAGGCCATCCAAGGGTCTCATTGGCAGTTTGCTCTTCCAGCCATTTTGTTATGGGGTCAAAGTATTTGAGTAATGAGGTGGCATTTATTTCACGTGTGCCTATGGCCTCCTGGAGCATGTCAGGCCAAGGTCTTGAAGAGCCTGCCTCGAGAACTTTCCTAGGGAAAAAGGAACACATATTGCAACACTGAAGTAAAATGTACTCATTTGTGGATAAAAAAAAAAAAGAAAAGAAAAACAGAAACAAAAATTCATTCCTACTTCAGGATGGCTCCAGCTTCTGTAGAACGGTAGATGTCACATGTGTGCAGAGGGCCAGTCTGATTGGCTACCTCACAGAGTTTCTCATGAAACTGAAATCGCAGGATGAAGCTAACAAAGTACCTGCAGGGGAAAGAAGAACTTCAGTAAACAAAAATCCTCCAAGCTCTTTTGCCTCCTCCCTGTGCTCCTACTTCTATCTGCAAATATAAACGGCTTGATCAGAAACCAAAACCAGGAGGGACTCATTGCTGTCGATCACACTTATGTGACGCTCACATCCTCCCCCTGGCTCTTTACTACACTACAGCCAGTTACCCACACTGAAGCCTGCCATGACTACTCACACTAGTTGACCAAGATAGATGAGACCAACAAAGGGAAGAAATCACTGTGTGGCCCAGGACTGTTTTCAGTGAACAAGTTGTGGAAATGATAAAACCAGATGCAATTTTAACACCCATTTGGTTTTTTGTGGAAGTCTAACACCTAGTTTGGGGGAAAAAAAAAAAAAAGCTTCAGATTTCCAATAATGGGGGAAATGAATTATTAGAGAGCTATTAATACATTCTTTACCACCTACTTAATTTTACTTAAGTTAGCATCATATGGGTGGGAGATCTTTTACCTGATGTATGGTGTGTTTCCAGGAACATGGTACTTTGCCCCAGGATCAAAGTGCTCCTCTGTACGCCTGGTAGGAGGGCAAATTCCTTGGTATTTTGTTCTGTGAAGAAATTTAGAAATCACAGAAATAGGTCAACAAGTCAGGCTAAGATCTGGAACCACACAGTCAGAGTGACAACAGAAAAAGTTTCCACAGGTTGTTGTGGCTCAGACTCTCTGTGAAAGTGACTTTGTAAAATACCACCAATCCTAAAATGCAAGTTTTATTTGGTCTCACCTGAGGTTCCACCAAGCAGAGTTGTACTTCTCTGGAGGAGTGTTTCCATTGAACACATCCCATCTCCAGAGGTCAACAAGATAGCCAAAAGGAAGGAAAGCGATAGTCTCCAAAGCAGTCTTCAACAGGAAGTTCAGGTCACTTTCTGGTAAAAAATACAGAATGGTTATTCTGTTTAAGAGTCCATCTGAATTAATGAGAGGATATCTGGTCAGTACCATTGTCAGAGGTCACAGACTCCAGCAGGTTAATCTCATGGAGGTGCTTGGGTGTTGAAACTGACAGGGACATAAGGTCACCGATAGCTTCATGGAAACCAGGGTTGGCTCCATCACGGAAGCCTACAGGCTGATCCTTGTACTGCAGATAATACTGGATGTGGCCCATCTCATGGTGTACAGTGAAGAGGTCTTCCATCGTCACTGTGGTGCACTGCTTAATCCTGCAGGAATGAAACATCGACCAGATTACTGGCATTTGAAGTTGCTTCCCCCACACCCCCAGCAGCTAGTCTTCCAGGTTGCAGAGCAAGTGGGTTAGCCACCATAATGTCACAGGTTAAAAATTTTACCTGAAGTCTCTACGGTTATAAAAGTCCCAGGCAGACGCATGGCATACAACTTCCCGACCTTCAGGCTTAACAAGCATCGACCCTTCCCAGAACTCTGGAGGCATCTCCTTTAGACCCAGAGAGGTGAAGAACTCCTCGGCTACACGGAACATGTGTGTAGCATTGAAGCCCTGCAGAAAATAAATGAACATTTTAAAGACCGTGAGAACTAGCTTTCCCCAACCTCAGTCCTCAATCCACACCTGTCTGACCATCTCATCAGTCACGTCTAGGAAAGGTTTGCCAGGAAATGGGACCATCATCTCATAGAGGTTGTTCCATGACTGAGCCCACATATTTCCTAGTAGGATGAAGACATAGTGGAGAAATCCTGAATTACTGTGAAAGACTAACTGGCACTGATGTAAATATCTTCATAGAGAAGGGTGAATGACCATTAAATGTCTCCATCGTGGCATGGAGCTTCACATGTCTGTTATACATGCATCTTACCCAACAGGTGTGCAGGGATGGGTCCTTTTAGGTTGATATATTTGGGACCATAGAGGTTGTAGAGTTTGCGTCTTACAAAGGCATGCAGGTTCAAGTAGAACGGTTCAATTGTCTTGTAGAGCCTTTCTAAATCCTCCTGAAAGGTTTCCATCTCATACCAAGAGCGCCAAGAAGCTCCAGTGTCATTAAAGCCTGAAAATGATTTTCTTTTTTTAAAGATCCTGTCTGGATTTTTGCTATTTTATTTCAAGCCCATAGTTCTTACCATCCCCTTGAGAGGCTTTGTTACTGAGCTCCACAAACCTGGAATAGTACTCTTTAACAGGCATACCCGATACATTGTGCCAGCTCTCCCAAGCAAAGAGTAGTTTCTTATAGCTTCTGGACTTGGCCAGAATTTCCGAGAGCTCTGAGATAAATGACAGTTACCCGTTAGATAGAAAAGCCAACATGTTTCTGCAATGAGTCAGATAACAGTCAAATGTTTATTTTAATTATGAAACTTTATTGTATAGCTTCCTGCTCATCAAGGGAATAAAAGTCCTAGCAACAAGAAATTAGGTCCAGTTATGTCAGAGCCATGTTATCAGGACTCCAAATATCATTTCAAACAACCAGGTTAAGACAAATGTGAAAGTTGATACATGGCATCTTAAGATACACTGGATTTCTCCTATATTTGCAAAAGTAACTAAACAAACAGATGCATCACTGACAAAAAGGATCTTATTTTAGTTTCTCAGTAATTCTCTGAAGCAGTTTTCCTTCATCTTGTCCATGGAAGTTTCCCCTTCCAAATGCATTAAGCTTGTTTAGCCGACAAAACAGAAGCTCCAGTGATTAGGGCTTAAAAACCATTGTGTCAACATTTCTCCTCTAGTGATTATTTGACACCAAGGCACTTGTGTTTTTAATTTACAAACAAATGATGATGACTTGTTCTCCACTTCCAGCTCAAAAACATAGTATAATAAAATTGCAGTTTATTGATGTTGCTAACAAAAGACACTTGTAAATGTGTGATTACCAGGCTCCAGGTTCCATGTAACATTTGGCAGTGGGTGCACTTTACTTGTTGAATAAATACTCTCCATGGTGTTCAGGATGGTGCTATACTACAAAGAGAAGCAAGTTTATGGGCATTAATAGCTCAGAAGAGATTAAATGTTACTGTAGTAACATTTAGTTACTTTGGTAACTAAATGTTACTACAGTAACTTCATTGTTGTAACATTTACTATAGAAACTAAATGTTACTGTAGTAACATCGTAACTAAATGTTACTGTAGTAACATTTAGTTACTATAGTAACTAAATATAGTAACTGTAGCAACATAAGGGCTACTGTACCTCCACTCGCTCAGCCTGTGGAAGGTTAGCACTACCCAGAAACTTGACACCAGCAAACAGCCTTCTGTCCTTCTCAGAAAGAGATTTAAGTACTTCTTCAGAGAAGATCTGCTTGGCCTTCATTCCCCAGGCTTCTGAAAAATTTTGATACACAAGGCTTGCCGCTACCTAAAAACAAGAGGCACCACAAGTCAATGATGACAGATAGGGAGGTTGAATGAAACGCAGTCAAACTCTAAACAAATGTTTCACATGAACACTTTGAAACTCATGGTTAAGTTAGGGGAAAGTTTGATCTGTGCCATCAGAGCTTTTTAAAGATGTCATCTCTCCTGTTGGGGCAGCAGCATCGGAGCCATCAGTGACTGCTGTGGAGCTTCAAGAGATGATGGTTCAAAGATAAATTTTACATAAAAAAAAAACAAAAACAAAAAAACACCCTATTACCACTATTTCTCCCGCCCAGCCCCCAAACTAAAATACAGTTCAAACAACTTGAATCTGAGCATCTACGATCATTTTGTGCCTCCATTTGTTGGGCTTGATTTTTTTAGACAAAAAGGTTGATGAAAGGTTGGTTTAAACTTTTGTCTAAAAAAATAAATTCTGTGGAATTTTTCCAGAGGCAAGTAGGTTAATCTTTATTAATTATTAAGTAGTTAAATTAAAGGTCACAATTACTCAATTTTTAATGTCAGGTAGATTTAATTTCCTTTGGTGTTTCAGAGTTGTTGACTTTATATTTATTTGTTTAACTTCTGCGCTCTGAGTGTGATGTGAAGTTTGTGTCGTGCGAAGGAAAAATACCTGAGGGGCAACACATCGAATTTATGACATTTAAAAGTTCATTTAAAAAAAATCCACCAAACTATAGGATTGTTCATTATAATGCAACCTGCATTTGACTTTAACTGTCAGTGTTAAATTGACCCAACTAAACTAAGTGCAAATCGTTACCTTTTCTTTTTTTAATTTTAAATGGAGTGTAGAGTAGTGAATTCTATAGGTTAAAAAAGTATCACAAAGTGTCTCAAGTTAATATTGTATGTTTTATTTCTCCATAATTGATGGAACAGAGTGGTTTGATGGCTTTTATCTAAAAAAAAATAAAATTAAATAAAATTTAAAAAAATCACACTACCATGTTCTACCTGCAGCCTGGAGTTTAATTCCGTCAAGTTGGTGTTGTAGTTCCAGCTGGCGGACGTGATGTTAAAGAAGACCTCCTCTGCAGTGATGTTGTAGTCACTGAGGAACCTCAAGGCATCCGAGGCTGTGTCCGCATAGTCCCCTGGCGTCCAGCGGACAGACCGAGCTTCAGACAGCAACAAGACGGACAGCAGCGGCAGCCAGGCTGATTTTACCAACCTGTGGACGCCAGGAGCCATGTTGGCCAGGGCAGGAAGAGAGGAGGGACAACTGGCGCATATGAGGAATGAAGCGCCTTCTGCTCCTCAGAAGCCACAGAGCTTTATTTAAAGTAGCACGCTATAACCCCACCCACAGTTTGGTTCAGCCCTCCCTCCAAACACCAGAGAACTGAAAAGAATTTACCCTCCAATCAGAGGCTGAGAAGAAGTGGCGGGTGATTCTGATTACCTGTCATATTTCCAAGTGAACCCCTCCCTCCCTTCAGCTCCAGATCCATTCGGTCGTGTTGAGCAGAGGCGCTAGGGGGCGCTGTAGCTGCTCCTGGAGAAGTCATAATACAACCAATAAATTATCGATTATTATTTTCTTTTTCTAATATCAACTAATATTCTTTAATATTTGGTTGTTGTGATATATTCCTCGCAAAACACAGCTCCTAAAAAAAGCAGTGATTATATGTTGAGTGAAAAAAAATCGCATCTCGCTACAAAAAAATTTACTTGTGCCTATTTTTTACTTCCAGTAAATAATAAAAATGAGCATGTAATCCAAATGGATCATTTTCTGTTACTCAAATATCCAACGATGGCAGCAGCAGCTCAAAGGGAAACTATGGATAAAACAGGAGAGATCACATTTCAAATATTTAAAACAAAATACTAATAAATAATTATTGATACTGACTGATATGAAATGCTTATGTCCTGTCCTTTTCAACCACATATGTTTTAATTAAACAGAATATCAATATCCACCATATTGGTGACCTTAGATGTCTGAGTTCTGGATTATCCTCTGTTCTGTTTCTGTGTGGGAATTAATAATCCTTCATATCACCCTCTGTTAAATGCTTAATCCTGCATTTTAAACTCAGAAATGTTAAGATCTCTGAAATGTTCAAGAAGAAAACAAAAACATTT
>NW_015114290.1:74402-102746 GCF_001443285.1 Poecilia latipinna | reverse complement strand
AAGTCAAAAATTTGTGAGAAAAAAGCTCTGAAATTTTGAGATTAATCACATAAATTTCTAGAAAAAAAAAGAACTAGAGTTCCTCAGTGACTACAGCAGCACTGCAGAGGATTTTTTATTTATTTTTTTTTTTTTTTAGCATTTTACCGGAACTAGAAAATTTGTGCCAGAAAATCAATTGCAGTTGAGTAATTGTTAAAAAGTTTCAGAGGATTTAAAACGCCACTAAGGATGGAGATGTGGTGAGAACAGTTCCAGGTTGCTGGATCTCCTGCACATTGACACAAAGTCAGGATTTCTCAGACAGCGGACAGGCTGATTTATTCTTTATTTTATACAACCAAAGCTAAATTGTAAACCTGAAAATGGACAAAATGGACACCAGTGGAGAAAGAGCAGGTGACTGAGCATCTGTAATTTCTCCTGCAGCCTCACATATAACTAAACTCACATTCACTCCTATGAGAGTTTATTCTGAGAAATGAAATAATTATATACATAAAAAATCTATTAAAATCATTGCATTTTTTGTCTGCTCACAGATAAAATGCTTCTTTTCTATCAGATTATATTTTAAAAACTTTCCTTCATGTGTTCAGTAATCCAATTGAGGTCTAGTGAATCTGTCAGGAAAATATTCTGTACATCCATTTTGTTTTTGTCATTGTGTTCTTGGAAGAGTCAACTCCATTGACCGTCATGTCCACCCACAGCTCAGAGAATTCTTTGCAGATTTATGACTAAACTGCTTTGAAAAGATGCTGAAGAGCCTTCAGGTAAAGACTCTCTAAAAATGTTAGCTTTACCAGGAAACTGACTGCAAACCCATAACTGGCAAAAATGACAAACATGTTATTTACTCAGAACTCTTTCCTGTAAGTCCTCTCCTCAATTTCCCCAAAAAGCCAACACCCAGCTGACCTCAGAGAATCACTTCTGCAGGTAAGAAGAGCAAATGATTGCAGATTTGATCTTCCATCAAAGTATTTCTGATTCATTTTCACAGCAGTGTTACATTAACCCCTCAAACATGTACCATTTATATTATATAGTGGTGACATGCTGTCAGGTTCGCGTTAGTAAAGTTCAAACATGTTCTGGTTCATAACAGTAAGGTGTGAATGTTTAAGTTCACTATAGATGGTATTTATTGAGGTGTGAAGCTCCTACATCACAGTCTGAGAAATAACAGATGTGTTAAGACCAGATTCATCTGAACCACATCCCACATAAACTATTTTTGGACAACTAAAAATTAGCCAAAGACTAAAATGTGACATGTACATGTAAATATTTATTCATTTGCTCTGTCCCTAATGTACATCATTTGATCTGAGTAAGGAAAGACAAACATGATGAGGAATTGAACGTTTCAGATCCAGCTTCACCATCACAGCCTCCAGGTTGAGTGGCAGAGACTCCGTCACTGAGTCCAGAGTTTCAGCCTCCTGATAAAACTGCCTCACTGCTCACGCAGCTTCCACTGTACCGTCACTCAGCTTGGCTCGGGAGACAGGGACAGATCAGGAAAAGCCTTCTGGTTCCACCTGAAACATTGCAGCTGCAGAGGCCCGTTCTGGTGGTTTCTCTCTCTGGTTTCAGAATGAACATGAACATTTATCAATACCAAATGTGGCAGAGCGATCAGAGTAAGAGTAAAAACATGAATAGCCTAATCAAACACTTACTCTAGATAATATTTTTGGCCTCTTGTGCCTTGTGGTATCTTTGACATGGACGTCTTTTTAATCCAACTTCAGAAGATATTCCATATTCTTGACTGACCGACTGGAATAAAAACAGATATCTATGGCATATATCTCTAATTTGATTGTTTCTTCTTCTGCACTGTTAAATTTCTTAATCTAAAAAATATCTGACCAACTAAACTCTGCCTTATATTAAAGAACTGAATGTTTCATATGATCCTAACAGAGCACTAGTACTCAGGATGTAGGTTTACAGATGGTTCATGGTTTTAAAAAAGTAGAATGGGTTTTTCCACTTCCTGTCCATGAGGCAAACCCCCGTCTACTTTTGAGACTGGGAAAGGTTTTTGGTAACACTTTATTTGAAGGGGGGTTTGCCTCCCTGTCATAAACATGACATAACACCTGTCATGAACATGAATAAGCCTTCATGAATATTTATCACTGTTGTCACAAAGCGTCATTCGGTAAATTATGACACTTTTAATACAAAGTTGACATTATTCAAAATGTCTTTGTTATGACAACTTGACATTAACCAAGAAATCATTACTGTTTAAACTTTACCTTTAATAACATAAAGTTACCTAATTTTTAAAGTGCAATCAGTATCAGTAATACTTTTATAACAAATTTATATCAGTAATGATTTCTTGGTTAATGTCAAGTTGTCGTAACAAAAACATTTTGAATAATGTCAACTTTGTATTAAAAGTGTCATACTTTACCAAATGACACTTTATGACAGCAGTCATAAATATTCATGAAGGCTTATTCATGTTCATGACAGGTGTTTGACAGTCTTATTCAACCCCTTTCAAATAAAGTGTTACCAGGTTTTATGATGCAGCTCGTGCTCGGTGTGGCTCCAGGTATCCTGAACTAGCCCTACAGTTGTGTGGCTACGGGTTTAGGCCACCACTATTCTGCATGAATGCATTTTTGTTGCCATCAACTATTTTTTTCTGTTTCATCTCAGTCCAGGGAACAGCTGGTCTACCTCTGTCCTCCTAAAATCTCAATGCAGTGAGCCGAGTTTCCTCTCCAAGCCTTTGACTGTACAACAGGTTTATCAATAACTGAATTTGACTGGACTCCATTCCAGCTGGACTGAACAGACTGCACTGGAATGATTTACAGAAACTCCACTTGAACGGACTGGGGATTATAAAAGAATGTCCTGTAAAGTGTTTAGATATGTCAGTTGTGATATGAACGCATATAAACTGCAGTGAGTTTTTTTTTTTATATATAGTTACTTTGTATTGAAGATCCATATTTGCAATCGAAGTTCATTTGTTTTATTGTCTTTTTGTTTCACAAAAGAGGCAGCCCCTCCCCCCCACTTACATTTAGTGTGTATGCAATATAATGTACAGTTTTGTTATTATGGTCATGTAATAATTAACCATGGCTTTAAGCCATTACCCGTTCAATATTTTAACTTAATGTGTTATAATAAAGGGTCTGTATGGTGCTCTTGGTAGAGCGTAAGCCTCATTACACCATTTTTACTGAGCAGAGACAAAAAAAAAAAACAACTGCCAAAACCTAACTGGTGCAGAGGTTACATTAACTCGGTTATAGGTTTGTTGAGGAAATGGCGCAAAGATCTACAATTTAATAAAAAAATTTGACATGCTCATACAGCTTTTGTGTGCATGTGAATTCAGTGAAAAAGTTTGACTCACCAAACATAACCAGTCTTTGGTTGTTTCATATATGGAAATAATACATGTGTGACAAGCTATAATACTGACCAGGGGGAGATAAACAGCGTGTGTGTTATTTGACCAAACCTGAATATAGTGAACGTGTGGAAAGTTTACCGTCTACATTTAAATGGAACGAGAAAATATGTTTGTTCAACAAGAAGGCTTCGATACAATCAATCATTTCTCTATAATACAAAAGGTAAATAAATCCAACATATCAATCAACGCTTGTCATTCAACACAGCTTGTAAACAAAGTCCAAAGACAGAAATTACAATTTCTGACATTAACAAATGTATTTAAGGCTTTTACCTTACACAATGTATAAATTCAGACATGCTAAAATAAAAAGGTATAACAGCAGTTTCCTCAACTTCTTCCTAAAGTTGAAAAACAAAGAAAGAAATACCCTCCCCCATACCCCACCCTCACAATCCCACCCCCAAAATCTAACCATATCCACTAGTGACTCATGTCAAGAGAATATGGTCAAAAATCAACACAAATCCTTCTACAGACAAAGCAAGAGGATCCTGATACAGGCTTTTTACTTATAAAAATAACTGATAGTACAGTTCAAACTCAACTTCACAGTATATTTCATGATGCTAGAAGACACAAACTGTATTTTTATCTTTTTCTTAAAACTAAACACAAATGGTCCACAGTCGTGAAAGAAAAAAAATAAAACGCTTTTCTTTCTGAACACCTTAATAGAAAACAGAAGAAAGAAATGCAATTTAGAAAGAGAAAACTCAAACGGTTTAAAAAGGGAGTCTTGGGAGTCAAGAGAGGAAATGGGCATCGTTGCAAAAAAAAAAAAAAACAAAAAAAAAAAAACAACAAAAAACAAATAAAGCAGATAAATGTCCTCAAGTCTGTCCAGGGTTAACATGGAGGTATCGCTCAACAAACCCATGTTCACACCACTGCATTCATTCGCCTCATTCAGAAACACGCCCCCCTCTGGTAGTTTGACCACATTGTGGATTCAACAACAAAACAACAGGTGAGAAGTAAAAACATTGCAGCTGTGCAGATATGGTGACATCTTCAACACCTAAACAACATGAAGAGACTCAGTCTTTTTACACAACACATTCTCCCTTTTGTTTCATTCTTTCTTGAAGTATGTGGATAAGTGATTTCTGTTCCAAAGGGTTTGAGTCCTGAGTTCCGCTGAGCAGCAACTGAGATGTTTAAGCTCCAGGCTTGGTTTGTACTCAAATAACTATATATTATTATCATCTTTTAGTCCTAAACGTTTAACAGGTGATTCTGTTTTTTTTTTAACCGAATAATCGTAGATAAAGGAACACTGTTAAAATTTGTACTTCTGCACATTTAAAACAATAGTACTGTAAAAAAAAAAAAAAAAAAAAAAAAAACGGATTTATTCCCAGTGAAGAAGCACCACTTCAAATAGTTTTGTGATATCATTCTTCTGCTGTTGTCAAATGTTGCGGGTGGGTGAGGGGTCTGCAAGGAGAAACAAACACGGTGTCGTTACTTTGACTGACCGTCTGAGCTGAGCTCCAGGTGGAATCATTACAGCAGGTCGGTACTCACAGTCACTGCTTGAGGCCACTGGAGCATCCATGGAAGTCACCGTAGGTTCGACCATTTCCTGAGAAACAGGACAACCTCTCAGGTCTAATTGTGACACATAACATGTTTAACTTCAGTGATCAGCTGTGACTGTGGCAGTACCTGTGTGTCCGTTGAGATGTTGGTGAGCTGAATGGTTTGAGAGGGCGCTGTGGTAAGGTGGGAGTGGCTGGTCCCTGCTGCCATCGCTGCAGTCTGTGCGCTGACGTTTCTCCGGTAAAAAGTCTTTGTCGTACCTCGAGTCCTTGGTGTCAGAGTGATGGCGCTTCCGGTTCTCCCTTTCTTTGCTGCTTCTGTTGGCGTGGCCTCGTCCGGAGTCAGAGTCGCTGTCCCTGTGCCGTCGCTTCTTCTTTTTCTTCTTCCTGCTCTCGGTGGCTCTGTCTGAATCCGGGTCAGAGCTTCACGTAGAGAGAGAGAAAACAAAAAACAAAAACAAACTGAATAATCCATCTGAAAATTCAAGAGTCAGTCATTTTGTATGACCCTCTCCCAAAAACAGCATCATTTTTTCTCCCCGGCCGTATGGAGGAAAGAAAAATGTTACTGTACACAACTGCTTGGCTGGAAAAATGTAACTACTCCTTTAATGCTTGCAAGAAAAACAAATCTGCCATACTAGAACTATTCCTGCTCACAAAATCCATGAGCTGTCAGTATGGAAACAAAAGGAGCGCCACCTATCACTCTTAATAAGGTAATGCAGTTTAAATAAGGCCCATGTACAAAGTCAGGAAATAAAAGCTGACTCTGTTACAATAGAAAGCCAAACTACACAAATGTTTAATCATTTCTACAATTAACAATTATTACTACTAAAAGTAGAATTTTTCTAGAATTTCAATATACATATAAAGGAATACACATTAAACATAAAATGAACAAGTCTACTCGGAGCGTTTTGAGTTATTTACAGATTCGAATGTGTAGATTCTAATCTTTCCAGTGCTGTCAAACTATGACTGTAACGATTCCTTGAATGATTTGAGAACTCGATTATTAAAATTCCTTGGGGCAAATTATCTACCTCGAAGCTTCGTTACATTATGTTTTACTATTTAGCGCACCGTGTTCCAACCGTGTGATTATTTATGTTGCACAACGCTTTCACTTCCACCTGTGAGTTGATGACTGATAAGTGCTAGCGACATAAAGTCCAGTTTTCAAGTGGGATGACTGATGTGTTGGTGATATTCATGAGCCATGTGTTTACTTTAGACTTGCAACTTATTGGGTGAATCCAAAACAAAAGCGAGTGTTTAGCCAATAAAGCACGGTATGTTGATCAGCTATGAGTTTACCCTTAAACAGCTCAAATTTACTCTGTAAACAAACTGAATTCAAACATTATGTTTACAATTGTTAAACCTCTGAAATTGCTATTTAAAGCATGGATTGGTTTCTTCATGACTTGAACTAGTATGCTTTGCCAAAAAAAAAAAATCTCAGAAATTGGTGGATGTTAACCTTTAATCTCCATTTCCTCTCTTTTGACTTGTTCATACATTTGCAGTGGTGCTTCACATTTTACTGGGGCTGCATGATAACTGGAAAATGTAACTGTGATTTTATAGGTGAATATTGTGAAGTGTGGAAGTTGTGAAAGTTTTACCTTTCTGTGTTGTCAGGGATCTTGTTGTAGGGTTGATCTGTTCTGATCCACTCTACAGAACAAGTCTACAACAGCCTGACCTAAAAGGCTGAGAGTCCTACCATGTCCTAGATCTCATCGACTCAGCTACACTGAGCCATCTAAACATTTCAAATATAAGACATTTGAGTCCTAACATTAGGCAGCACCATGCTGGGGGAACAAACCTTTATTTGTGCAGGTCTTACCTGCTCTCGTGATGCCTGTCTTTATCTTTTGACTTCTTCTTCTTCTTGCTTTTTTTGTGTTTTTTGGAGCGGCGGCCCTCTGAGCTGTCCTCTCTCTCCTTTCTTAGATGAGCAGCTGGCCTCTTATCACTCGGCTCCTCCCTCTTAAGAGTCGAGTTAAAATTACAGAGGCGGTCCCAGGGGGGGGAAACCTTGGGCTTATTTGTTTCTAGAGCAGTAGCAGCTGGGGAGGAACTCCTTTCTTCCCTATCCCACCCATTCCTTTTGTCCTTCATTGCCCAGTATTCCCGACCGTCCTTTTGCGACCGCCAGTAGCTGTGAGACTCTTGAGGGTGTGGGTATCCCCTCCTCTCATGGTTCCCATCATACCTGTGGTAGCAATGGCTGGAATGGTACGAGCGCCGGTCGCGATCGTGCTCCCAAGAGTGCGAGCTGAGTCGTTCCTTGCGGCGGTCAAAGTCCCAGTAGCTCCGTTCGGGAGGAAATCGATCTCTGTAGGAGCGATGGTGATCCCGGTAGTCTCGCCTATACCGATGGCGATTGCTGTAACTTTCTCGTGGTGGACTTCTGTCCCTGTAGTGTCTGTCTCTATCTTTGCTATAGTCAGAGTAGAATCTGTCTCTGTCCCTGTCATGGGAGGACTGCCTTTCATGGCCTCTAGAACTGGGCTTGGATTGGCTCTGCTCCTTGTTCTCCGTACCACCGTCCTGCCGTGCTGATGGACCGTTTGTCTGCGAGGAATCCTTAACTTCTTCCTCGGTTTTGCTAATGTTCTGAGCAGTTGCAGAGATCCCATTAGCACTTGAACAGCAGACTGGCTCTGAGGGGAAGGCTGACAGTTCTCTGGGTGCAACAGTGTGCGTCTTGGAAGCAGTAACTGAAGGTGAGGAGCCAACAGCAGAGGATGATGTGTGGTGAGGAGGAGGAAGAGGTCCAGGCAGCATTGTAGCCCTTTCGTCAACAGCAGCAGAGAGGGGCTCTCTTTCATTAGCAGCAGGAGGAGCGCTATGAGCTGAACAGGTCTGCGATGAGGCCGGGTCAACGAGCTCTTTGCTGGGAACACAAAGAACAGAACCGGTTCAGATAAGCTTCATGGTTCATAGAGTATCTGTAGTAGGGATGTACCGATGCACTTTTTTCACTTCCGTTACCAATACAGATATCTAAGGTTTACTATCAGTAGATAGTGTTTTTGTTGTTTTGGACAAGAGTTTCTTGTTGTGGGTAATTTGTAGTTATTTCAATTCCCTGAGGGCTCAATAAAGTATTTTTGAATTTAAATTTCAAATAATAAAGCATGACGTTGCTCAGGGGACAAAACATAGAATTAGACTGAATAGATGTGTTTATGGATCAGGCACATTGTCAATTACACTGATAATAACTGATTGGTGCTTTTTAGGTAGCAAAGATTTAGGGGATAAAAAATAATTTAAAAAAACATAATGCCAATATTAATTGCAGTACTTTGCAAGAGCATTCAAATTAATAAATATTTTTGAGAGTTTGTGACAAACCATGTTGAGTTTGTATTTGGTCCCATTTACTCCATCCCATATTGTCTAAATAAAATGAAGAGAGCTTGCCTCCCATCAGAGGTCACCTGATCAGAAAGGAGAGTCCCATCATGTGTATTTTAATGTCAGTATTAAAACTCAATTCTATACGGAGATAAAAATATAACAAAATGTTGTCAAATGTGCAAAGCTGGTAAAGAAATACCCCGTAAGTTATGCAGATGGAATTGTAGTAAATGGTTGCTCTTCCAAGTATCGACTCATAAATGCTGAATGAATATGCACAGCACATTTTTCAGATGTTTGTTTGAAAGAATGCTGAAAGTTAATCATTTTATATTAGAAATATTTAATCATGAATCCTTATAAAAAAAAGCTTTTCCCATACTTCAAGCTTGAGACAAAATTACTTATAACAGGCTGTTTACTAAATGCCTACATTTAAGTTTGCTTTGTTATTAAAAAACAAAATTTGTGAATGGTTTTATTTCTCATTTGTTATTGCAGCTTAAAACAACATTAAATAGATAAAGTGTTTTCTTATTAAAACAGGAACTACTTACTAGCATTATCTCTTTTACTGACTTCAGTGGATACTACAGTACAGGACAATTTTACATTTGATTATGGACTTAATCTGCAGAATAATCGATAGATTACCGATTACTAAAATAGTTATTTACAAACATCCCTAAAATGCTTTGAGCCTTAGGACTGCAACATGTTTATATGTGCATGAGGCATCTTATGCGAGGGACTTTGTGGTTATATGTTGAAATTTAAACATGAATCAGACACATTAATCTTACTTGGGTTCATTGTGGTCACTGTCAAGTCCATTGGCAACAGCATTCACAGCTGACCTGTCCTGATTATGGATGGATCCCTGAGGAGCACATAACACTGTTACTACTGACATTACATTACACTAGCAACAGATCCTTTGCATATTTCACAGATCATACATGTATAATTTACCTTCTCATGTGTGTTAAGTCCGTTAACTTTGTGGTTCCCATTAAATTGTCCATTTTGGTTTGCTTTAGTAAATTCAGAGGTTGACCCATTCACTTCACTACTGTTATGACAGACATCTGTTTCACCGTTTGTGTTTTTAGAAGAAGAGGCACACACATCTCCTGTTCCATTAGTTCCCTTAGTCTGAGACTTGGATATGCAGCCAGCATCCTGAGTGGTACTGTTCTCCTGGTCGGATTCTTCAGAGGACTCTTGACTGTATGGCACCAGTAAAGACGACCCGTTGCCCCCGGCGGGTTGGTCGCCGTTACTGCTGGGCGTGCCGTTAAAGTGGTTTAGCTGACGCGGAACAAAGTGAACGTCTGAGGTAGACTGCGAGGAAGATAACGAGCTGGAGGAGGAGCTGCTTGCGGAGGATGGGTGGCTGTAGGCGGATGAGGAAGATGCTCGGTTCTGTTTGCCTTGTCCAATAAAAAACGAAAGCTTCTGTCGTTTCTCTTGGTCTGGGATGGATGTGGGTCGGCTGATTGAGTGGGAGATTGAGGAAGAAGCCAGGCCGTGGCTGGGTTTGCCAACTGCACTGCTGCTGGCCTTAGAGTTGCTGGGATAGTCCCTCAGAGATCCATTCCCATTAACATGAAGAGTGTTCTGAGGCACAAGGAAAACAAAGAACAAAAGAAGATCACATGGTTGAATCTTTAATAATAACTCATCCTCAAACAACAGAGGGAACTCGTTAGCCCTACCTTGGTCATGTGTGGTGGTAGTTGGGGGCCGATGAAGCCAGTGTTGCCGTGGTGAACGGCGGTGTGGATGCGAGGGGTTACCACCGGCCGGGGAGACGACTGACCAGACATACCTGGGTTATGGCTCACATTGCTGAATTCCCCAGTTTTCTTCACATTACACGACCTGACCACAACAAAATGCAAGCAAATATTTATTAATCATTTTTGAAAAAGTTTTTTAAAGTTGCATCTGAAATATCTATTATTACTAAACTATAATTAATATGACATTAACAATGAGAAAACAAAATAAAAAAATGTCAGAGTCCTTAGATAATTTAACACAAATATCCAGTTTGGTTACTTATAATATCTCACTGATAGATTTGGTAAAACTCTTTATGTGCCTCTCAACCTGACTGCTTAGTGATGTGCTGAACCCCAAATCTAATGTTATGATCTTGTTGTAAATCATTTGTAGATTATGTTAATATCTACATTTATTAACACTTAAATAGACAGGACAAACTCAGAAATAATATGTTAATAACTACAAGTAATTTTTAAGGTTACAGTCTGCATTGTAAAATTTGGAGTAAATTTATTTTTTTAGAGGTGCACTTATCACAGCACCCAGTCCTGTCCTGTTCATTTCCAGTCCAACATTATATTTGACAATCAAATTATTAGATATTTTAAATTTTCTTCTGATCTTTTGGAGGAATGCCCACCTCATTTTCAAACTTACTTACAAACTTATTGATTCGGTGAAATAACTTTCCATTTAAATCTGCCAGGAATGTGGATAAATTTGGGATTAACTGTGTTACATATGAAGAGGAAGTGCTGGTCATACATCACTTCTTTAGAAAACAAACACTTTGAGCAGCGATGAACTGAAACCAAATCTCACAAGCATCATTGTTGTCATTTCTGAATAAACATCCCAACATCATCTGATCATTTTTAATTTGTTTCTACATATTTTAATACAAAAACACCACCTAACATTTGTTAATATTAATATTTCCATCCCAGTTTCTTAACCTATCGGAGGGGGTTGGAGTCTTTTTATCACAATTCATTTTACCTACAATTAATATTCTGTTCTGTCCATTTCCTGTTTGTAACGTTGGACCCTTGCTGAGTCATGGTTTACTCACTTAATGTAGAAAAGGACGTAGGCCTGTTGGTTGAGGACCGAGCGGATGTCGCTCACAGAGACAGACGAGTCGTTCATCTGGTACCACTGACCGTTGCTGGCCTGTCACAAAACACAGAGGGACACTTTGATTCTGTTCCAGAAAATGAAATGAAATGTTAAAACATAATGAAAGCAGCTAAACATTCAGCACAAACGAAGCAAAGCTGAACTATGCATTTTCAGGTTGATGCGTTTTGTGTTCCATCTCTCTGTATGTGGATGTGTGTACAAGGCCAAATCAGCGTTCTGATAGATGATTTACCTTAATGTAGCAGAAGTAATGGCCAGCGTGGCAGCTGAAGCCGGAGTGGACCAGCACAGCGTACAGGCCGTAGATCTGGGGCTCTCCTTGAGACTGGGACATGAAGGGCCGCAGCTCCAGGTACTCTGGATATTTAACATCCTAGTAAAGACAAGAAAAACTGTTGACTTTACCTTGTTTCGCTAATCGGGAACAACATTAATGAAAATAATGCATATTGTGGCCAACAGCAATAGAAAGCACATTATCCAGCAGGTATTTTGACAAAGCACTGGTCCATGAACGTCCACAAGGGACAGGTTCGCTTTTATTTACATTTTTTTTTTATAATCCTCATTATCACTTTTATTTGAAAAACATAATTTTTTGAGGGACTCGTTATTGCACTCTATTGTCAGTGCTGCCGATACTCCATCCATCCATTGTCTTTACACCCTTGTCCCTTAGTGGGGTCGGGAGGGTTGCTAGTGCCCATCTCCAATTAACGTTCCGGGCGAGAGGCGGGGCCCCCTGGACAGGTCGCCAGTCTGTCGCAGGGCAACACAGAGACACACAGGACAAACAACCATGCACACACACACTCACACCTAGGGGCAATTTGGAGAGGCCAGTTAACCTGACAGTCATGTTTTTGGACTGTGGGAGGAAACCGGAGTACCCGGAGAAAACCCACGCATGCACAGGGAGAACATGCAAACTCCATGCAGAAAGACCAGGGCCGGGAATCGAACCCAGAACCTTCTTGCTGCAAGGCAACAGCTCTACCAACTGCCACTGCTGCCAATACTTTTTAATGCTATTCTGACATGAAGGTCTTAAAGGGCCGGTGCAGCATGTGACGTAATATACAGGAAGCCCTGTACCTTTGTGATTTTTCCTCCAGTGAAGTTTGCAAATCGTTTTAGTGAGAGGGTGAGCACATTAGGACTGCGGTGGATTGTGAATCTCTTTGAGGCTGTAACCATTTTTTTGCACCTGAAAAAAAGGAATTTGTTTTAATTAACATATTGATACATAAACAGAAACATAAAAAATGAAGGTCTGTGCTTGGAGGCTTCAAGAGTTACTTGGTGCACTTGTAGGCGTTTTCTCCATCCAGCTGTTCTGGTTTGACAAATTGCTCCAGAGCTTTGGAGACACTGGGTGCCATCTACATGGAGGAAAAACAAACATTGTATATGTTCAGTATTAAGAAACAATGAATTCTTTGGATTTATTTTCAATGGTTTCAACAAATGTGGTCAGATTACCTTAATTTCCAGAGTGATGTCCAGAAAAGGATCAAATGTATCAGAAACTGATTTGCAGTTCAGACATTTCACTGAAAAACAAACATTAGAAAGTTAACCAGATAACAAGATTCAACAATTCTTCTGCCAAAAACAAACAAAAAAACAAGACAACAAATCAGCATTAATATCTCACCTCTGGACCTGAGGTACCCTCCAAACACTTGATGGATGAAAGTGGTGGCCTGCGTTTGCCTGTCCAATCTGCCACACAGGAAAACGGGAGAAGTAATTTCATAAGTAAGTCATAAATGTACTTGCTTGTGGCTACAGAAGTACAGCTGCACGTCTCCTGGATGTCTAACAGGCAGAGATCCTTCAAATACAACCCAATAAAACCCTTTTGGCACAGCAGACAGTGAAGAGGCAGTTCATTAAAGTTCTTCACCTTGTGTTGTTTGAAATATTTTGGTTGTAAGTAAATTGAAGAATTAACAAATGTCAAATGTTTTTGTGCATCATGTATAATGCGATACAATTACCCAAAATAAACAATGACAGAATGATCGTAACCAAAAATACGATCATCATATTCCAGAAATCTAAAGATTTGTAACTATAGAAAAATAATTAAATATTAATTTGTTGAACACAAAGTGGAATTTAAAATAACGGCCAACTGATTTAATAGATTTTCTTTTTAAGGATGCACTGATTGCAGTTTTATGCTCTGTCACTGATCTTTAAAATCCTGACCTGCTGATTCTGATTTTGGCCCATATCCTTTTTTTTTAATAACTGGTGCTGTCAGATGTTATAAGGTTATACACCTTAAAGGACCCAATCTTACGTTATTGGAAAACACTGAATACCCATGAAACAAACTTGTATCAACTGCACATGAAGTATTGCTCTCAGATAAAAATTTTAAGTTTAGAGTATTTCTGTCCAAACGACTAAATAAAAAAAAAACAACAACTGTTTTTTAAGTCTTTAATTTTTCACATCTTAACTTGAACAGGTTAGAGACTAAATACCTATTTTAGCCTCTTACCAAAACTAAGGAGCACAGAAGTACACTGCTCAAAAAAATAAAGAGAACACTCAAATAACACATGCTAGATCTGAATGAATGAAATATTCTCATTGAATACTTTGTTCTGTACAAAGTTGAATGTGCTGACAACAAAATCACACAAAAATCATCAATGGAAATCAAATTTATTAACCAATGGAGGCCTGGATTTGGAGCCACACACAAAATTAAAGTGAAATGTTCCCTTTATTTTTTTGAGCAGTATATTTATTTTTACTAAATCAAAAGGTTTGTGGTTTATTGATGAGTAACTTAAACCACTAATAAAGTGTCCTAAGTTTAAAGTTTCCTTGTAGTATAAAAAGAAATTACCCAAATGCAGCAGCTTTGTGGCTATTTAAATGTAGATAAGACAAATATTAGTGCACCTCTAGTTATTTTGCTTTTTATAAATCAGTCAAATCTGAGGATCAGATTCATTTTGACTGGAAAATGTACAAGTGTCCACCTGAACTCAGCACCTCAACTGCAATTGTAATTACATTCAAGATTTTTCCATTAGTAGAAGAAGAAAATTTATGAATGGTGTCTTTGGCCAAAAACACAGACTTGATAGAGGTCTTTAATTAAACAGAACTCTGTTGTCCTCTGGAGGGTAAAAATACCACCTTTAAAAATGCAGTAATTAGCCACGAGTATAATCACACTTACTTGGTTCCAGGTAAGCAGGACTTTTGCATAGCGTCCACTGTGTACCGCAGGAACTCATGAGCATCCTCCTGGCTTCCATAGCGGAAGTGCTTTGCAATTCCTTTTGAAGGACGGAAGAGTACATTCAGAACAAAATCATCAAAATGCAAGGAAAAATCTGGCTGTGATTAAACACAGGACTGTTCCATTGTTGCTTGTTTCATAATTGGTATTATGTTTTTATCATCTTACTGAAATGTGCTACACAGAAAATATAAGAAAAAAGTTTTTTTCCCGTCTGCCAATTCTATCACAATCAGAAGATTTCCCTCCATAAATGAAAAGAGGTGACAGTAGTTTTAGCACCAACACCACCTACTTACTTTTAAGCTCATTGAGGACACCGATGGGCTTAATGACATTCCCAGAGTTAGCAAAAACCTGAATGATGTGGTTTTGCATGGTGCACATCATGCAGAATCCAGGCTCATGACCTAAAAAAGAAAGATTAATACATAAAACTACATTAAAAACCTCAAGAAAACTGAGATAACTGATTATTTTTAGGTCAATCTGTTGCAATAAAAACACCAAAAGACTGAGCCTACAGGTTTTGGAGTGCTCCCTTGACAGCATGAAGTTGGCTAGCGGTGGAGTGTAGGTGAGGCACTGCAGGGCTGAGTTGAGGAAACATGTGTTCCCCATGTTCTGCAGGCCGGCACCAATGCGGTGAACCTGGATCCACTTCAGGCTGAGCCGCTCTGGAGGAAACAGGACCTTCTGAGGCAGCTCTATGCCATCCTCACTGCTCATCACTGGGCAAACATGACAAGAGCTACAATCACAATCAGTGCAGAAAGTTTCTTTTGTTTCTAATTTTAGCTCAACCCAGCGACTGCATCACAGGCTTAAGTTGATTGATTGTGCTCCTGTTTTTAAACTTGCTCTTATGTAACTGGATGAATGAAAGAGCTGAAGGAGAACAAAACGCCCACATGAAGCAACGTGTCACACATGAGAAAACCATTAGCAGAGTGCAGCTTTTTAATTATTAACAAGTCATAACACAACCAATTTTACTTTGTTTTGTAGAAACACCAGCATATATATTTCTGAAGTGCGTCTTGTATATTTGTGTATAAGTCAACTGTAAATCACCATTTTTCACCAGACTAGGAAAACAAACTATTAGCTAAAGCTGGTTTGGTGTGTATTAGTCTTGTTTGACCACATGCATCAGGTAACTCAGTGTTTGCTCTGACAGAGGTGTGTGTCACTCGTGCAGGTTCAGGTGTTTCCCCGTACCTTGGTCCTTGGGGCGGTCCACAGAAGCGGGTGTGCCGTTATAGACGGCAGCACCGGGGGTCGGACCCAGGCAGCCTCCTGAAGGCTTGAGCCTGGGAGAGTCGCCGGGCATGCTGGGACCCACTGCCCAGCTGCTGGAACAACTGCCATCCATCCCCACGTCTCCACTGGTGAAGGATCGGTTAAATCCAACTGACTCGTGGTCAGATTTTTCTGACAATCTGTCAACTATGGTCATTGTTCATAGCTGCACAGAGACAGACACAGAATCATACAACTTTAAAAGCTGATGACAAGAATGCAGCCTTAATCTGTAGTTTTTGGAAAGAAGTAACAGCAAGAATAAAGGTATCAATAACAAAACAATTTGACATTAGGCCAATAATAGGACTTCATTTTTCTGTGAAAAAGATAAAGCTGTACATCTAAGCTTACAGCTGTTTTGGGAGAAAAGAGACATCTGGTACAACTTCCTTTGGTTTGGAACTACCAGCGGGCGCTAACGGCTAGCGGTGGGCATTTATTAGGATTAATTTCTTATAATAATTATAATTTATTTTCATGAGAATTCCACTTAATGTTGTTTAACCACCTGCCCTCCAAAGCCAGATTACTAGTTATGCTATTTGTTTTTACACTGTTCATTCAATAAATCTGAAAATATGATTAGATGCAGTTACTATGTGCAGTGTAGTGACACAAGTCACTTTTCCTAAAGAGACCGATTACTAGTGGGAATGTTTTCAAAAGTATTTGTGTTTGTGCTGCTATGATTGCTGTGCCATGCAGTCACACATTAACCTAAAACATAGCAATAAAAAGTTCTTAATGTCACTTTTATTGTTATCACAATAATACCACAAAATATTGTGATAAAACTAAGTCCATAACAACCACCTCTACTAAAGACAAATATGGTGTTTCTGTACTGAAGATGAATTTGGAGAAGACGTGGCAGCTCTCCTGACATTTTGTGGTTTGTTACGAAGGAAATCAGTGGGCAGAAAATGGATGGATGGACTAAGCTTTGGCCAGTTACAGGTATAAAAATATGCCAAACTTTTTAAAAAGTTACAGCTTCAAAATTTCTGCATTTTCAGTCATACTGTTCTCAGAATTTAAATTCAGTTGAATAAAAATCCAGAAACATACTGGAAGAGCACAAAAAAGCTTCAAATTAAATACTTATGGTTGTTTATTTTAACCCAAACAAAGCGGAAGTTCTCAATTTTGATACATTTAATGAATATAAGTAATAAATGATTTATCAGTATTTGACCTACCAACCCATAGACGATTCTCATCTATGGCCAACTGATAAGTGCATCACAACATCATGTAATCACTTTACATGGTAAAGATAACTAATTCAACATTTTAGTAGTGGGACAAAATGTGTTACTATTTTTTTTAAAAATCAGTAAGATTGTATAAAATGTAGATTTTTGTTGTGATAATTTGTATTGATTCACTTAAGGCAATATTTAGCAGTATGGTGAATCAAAACTTTGGATAAAAGAAAATGTTTTAGACAATTCAAGATTTGAAATTGGCATCACGGAGAAAAAAAACACTGTAATTGACCTGATCAGTTTGCCGCTTACATAGTACTTGCTATTTTTCCCCTTCAAAACTAAATTATGTATGATTATTTCACAATCACAATATTGAAAAATGAGCAAAGTAGCTGTATGTAAGTCTAAATTTGTTTTACGCGTCTGTAAAAAAAATTATGTAAAGATTTGGCGTATGAAAAAGAAAAAGTAAATATTACCTGTTAAAATTTATTAAATTTGAAACTTGTTTCCCAACTACCCCTGGAAGTTACACAACCCAGACGGGAACATTTCCTTGTTAGAAGCATAGCACGTTAAACTGCAGCTGTTCCCTCCCACCTGCTCCAACAGACAGACTTACATTGGCTAACAGACGGTAGCAAGGCCTTTAACACGCAGCGGCTTTAAAACCGAAAGAGAACACGCAGTAAAGCTCAGCTCACGTAAGAGGAGGGGTCCAGAGAAGTGTGTAAAATTTTTGTTTGCGAACATTGAAAAAAGACTGAGTTGTGATGAATAATCTGATACCAAACCCGTCATTATAAAGGAGAAGGATAGAAACGATAGCAGCGGCACAATTCCGGCTAATGGGGCTAACGGAGCAAGCTAGCTAGCTGTCTTAGTTGATGCTAGCTGACACGGTGATGAGTCCCGTGGCAAAAAGTAGCATGTTAAAGAGACCTTAGCGGGTATGGTTTTAAATTGTATTAAGTTTCATCCGTGTGAAGATTACAAACAGGTTGTCTAGTAGGATTATTGAAGAATGGGCTCCACACCGGTGGCTGTGTGCGTTTACTGCGTTGCTCTCCGACATGACAGAGAGCCGGTGTTAGGCTACTACAGCGAATTCCAGCGGTTTGGGTCAACTAATGTGCCTCTGTTACTCAACAATTCTAACATTAGACCGTAAAAACAAATCAGCACTCACCTGGAGTCTGTTATGAACACCTTAATAGCGGTTTTAAATCCATTTCTTATTTCCAGCGGGTGTCCGCCGGTGAACAATGACGTAGCTAATTGCCCCACGGCTACATCCGGGTACCTGCCATGAAACGACGTCTGTGATAGGTCCATCCGACACATATCCGTGAAGAACGTGTTTCGGAAATATCCGACGCATGTTCTTAACTCTGACCTTATTGTGCCTTTTGCACTACAGTGACAATCTAGCAAGCACTACAAACACGAGCATTTCAGCACAACTACGATGAAATTATATTTTCCGAAAACTTTTGTGTTCAGAGCAAATCGCATTACATGTAGCCTGTACAAAATCATCTTTTAAAAACTGAGATTGAATAAAATAGCGATAAGAGCATAAAAAGATGTTAGATAAAAAATCAAAGTACTTTTACATTGTACGGAACTCCGTAACATTGACATTCTCAGGAGAGAATGGGAGACTCAGGCTAAGAAAGACATTTTGCATAGACACTAAAATCAAATTAAATATCACAGTGTTTTTGAAATACCTGAGATGGTTTATTTAGCAGCTGGATAAAACAAATGTTAAAAAAAAGGGAAAAAGAACACTACCATCTCTAGTACAAGACACTTAGATGTTCACACATGCAGACATTTGTATCAAGTCAAACCAAGTAAATTAGAGGCTCAATAAATTAAGTTTAGACAATCTGTTGATGTTTTTTAGGCTCAGGTTTTGTCCAGTTCAGTGAAGCTAACGGTGACTTTAGAGTTCTGAAGCTGACTGATCTGCCTCCTCAGCTGCATGATCTCCTCCTCCTGCTCTTCCACTCTTTTCTGTAAACCGTGGATGACCTGAAAAAGAAGAAAATAAGTATTACAACTGGTTGGTAGTTATTATGGGTGTCTTCGCTCCAAGTGGAACAAAGCACTGTTGATCCAAAAAAGATGGCACTTTTTTGAGTCACAGTTGAGAACTTGAAACTAGGCTTGGGCCAGCAGTGATACTGGAAAGTAGGTTATGGTGACAGTTTTACTTTTGGTTTCAAGCAAAGGAGACTCAGAGGAGAGTGGATCATGATTAGGGTAGACCAAACATTTGAACAGTGCCGCATCAGTTTAAGTAATGTCAATATTTGGCCATTGCTGTGATATTAGAGAAGTAGTTGTGTAAATACTGTTGCAGTGTCATACAGTATATATGGCATGTAAGAGCTACGGAATTTTTCAATATTTTTGGCAGCCTTGCTTGTGTGGTGACTAAACTGTGTAGGCTTCAGTGCTGAAAGTGTAGGAAGGTGATGCTGGAGCATTATGGATATAAGGCAACACATCTCTTAGTGATACACAGAAGAGGCATAAGCAAAACATAAAACGCTAGTAGTAGCTTAGCAGTGCCTGCAGCTGAATGTTAATTAGTGATGGCACTCTTTGACAGGAACCAAACCTTCATGATCCGTTTACTTCAAAGTGCCATTCAAAGGATTAATTTTTGAAAAGGTAAATTTTTCTAATAAGTCCATTTATCCTTAATACAGTTTTATATTAATTGGTTCACATAAGAAGTTCAATTATATGTATTAAGTTAAAACAAAAAAACTTGCTGGATTTTATTTATTTGCCGTTTAAATAAATATAATTTCAAATGAAATAGAATCTTAGGCACTGCGATGTGTGCAGAGTACAGGGTAAAGAGTCGTTCAGAAGAATCAGCTCGTTTCTGTATGATGTACCAATGCTCAGTAGTGTATCCTACAGAAAAAATGTCTCTGTAAGGGAAAAATGTAGTAGTAGAAATAGTTGTCATTCAGCCAGCTGACAGTGTCCAGAAATAGCCTAGGGAGGGGGAATTCTAGACAGATCTAGATCTAGACTGATCAGTCCAGAACTTTCTCTGGGGCTTCATTTGAAACACTTTAAATGAACTGGATGATGGCACATGTATGTCATTTTGTAACGTTGTAAACTCTACTATGCCTTAATATCTGAATCTGGCCCAAACCTACTTCAGACTAAACACACGTGCTGTATACACATGCACTGTAATCCTAAACTGTATCTGCATACTTCAAGATTTCTGAAGAAATAAATGAATAGTATTAGGCAGATATTTATCCCATACTACCATGTCTTTATTGTGGAACAGTTCACTCTCTAGCAGCTGGCTGGCTGCTGGTCGAAGGCTGGGGTCTTTGCTCGTCAGCTTTACGATGTATTTAGTCAGAACTGGCCATCTGTGGCAGAAGGAGTCTGTAATTTTCCCTTCTCTCAGGTCCCCGAGGGTCCGGACGCGCTCCATCTCTGTCCCAAACGGATGGAACAGCTCCAGAGCCAAAACCCCAACGCTGTACATGTCTGACTGCAAGAGCAACATTTATACTTAGTGCTCAAAAAACAAAATGTGCAAAGAAGAATGCCTTTGATCTAAAACATCATCCATTCATAAACTATGTAATCACAACACAAAAAATGTAACAGTTCTAATTACCTTTGAATCATAATGAGAGCCTTTCAGTTGTTCTGGTGCAGCATACACAAACGTGCCGACACCTGATGTATGGGTGGAACCTGAAAACACAAAGAACCAGTCAGAGGAAATGGCACCATCTACTGGTATGTTGTGAGAATGTAATAAGACAAGAGTTTAATAATTTACCATCACCAGGAGAAATTGTTCTTTTATGGTCATCTACTATCATATCCCTGCATGCCAACCCAAAGTCTCCGATCCGAACATGGCATTCATGACCGTGGAGGAAAATGTTCCTGGGCTGGAAAAACCAAAAGAAGGCAAAGTTATTAGGATTAGTTTACCATATGATCAGTTGTAAAAGAGAAGAAATCCAAAGTTTCAGGGAAACATTTTTGAACTATGCTGCTGCTGCTAACACATCATCTGCTGAGTTTGCATAATGTATCCACATGTAGGATTCAGTTTTTCTGAGAGAAAAAGTGAGACATTTGTAACCACTGAGACATGAGAAACAGATTTTGAGAAATAATGAAATAGTAGTAGGATTGTGCAGAACTTTGACAAAAAGGATCTTATTCTTAGTTTTTTAAAACCCTAATAGTTGCTTAAAAGTTCATATTTTCAAGGCCTTGTAAATTTAAGATCAATTGATATAAAACATTAGTACAAACATTTTTAAGCCCCTGCAAAAAGTATTCTCTACAATTTGAAGATACTACAATACTCTTAAATTTTAACCATAAACAGGATCTAAGTCTTTTTTCTAAGTCAAGTTAGAGTTCTTTCAAACAGTTTGTAAATCCTTAAATGAGAGGCCAGAGAAGTTGTTTTTAGTTTCATAAAGTAGGGCTCTGCAGTCTGGAGCTCCACGTCTACATGTGGGCTTTAAGACGCTCCGCTGGGGGTTTTAATATTGTTAGCCAGAAATGATAAAGAATTCAGCAACATTTCAAAATAAATATAGTAAGAAATAAATGCTAGCCTCAGCAATTTTACTCAGCATAGAGAATATTTTTGTGAAGCAAGTTAACATAAAATCATTTTATTTAAGAACAACGCAGTCAGAAGAATAATTTAACCAAGACACATACATTTTGCATTTAGGATAAAAATAAAACAAACTTCATTTGTCTGTAAATCTCTTCTACCCAGAATTCCTCCAGTGGCAGAGGTTTTGCTCGACCTTGGTTCAAATTCTGCAGAAAGAAAATCTCCTATTATGAACCTTTTGTTATTCAGACATTTATCTGATAATTCCAAATATAACCACCAGCTCAGCCTTACTGTGTACTGATGTTCAGTCCAGCAGAAAGTGCTGAGCTGTTCACATGTTGATGTCAGACAGATTTTTTTTAGCTGCAGATGCATCCTTTGCTACAAATGATGAAGCAGTCACTAAAGGAATGCTGTTTAGGCAGTTCAATGTTCTATTCTTTATTTAAAAATGAATCATTTGTTTATTTGAATCTTATAAAATAGATTTCTAAAATTGTATAATCCAATTAATCGTCAGAATAAGCAAATAGTAAAATAATGGGTAGTTCCAGTCCCAATTTTTATGACATAAACATTCATGAAAGTGTTGAAATAAAACAAAAAAGTAGTTTGTCCATCAATTTACTTTTGAAAGAAAAAAAAACAAAAAACAAAACCAATATTGAAAGTTTTTGTCAAGCAGTAACTATAAAAAACACAATCATCAGAAACATTGCAACAAGAAGAGGAAACTCCTCCGGTGGGTGTCAACAGCCCCCATCACAGGCCCCGAACGCAGCCTGGGTTATCAGATGGGACTGGGCCGCAACGGCAATGTTAGGTCAGAATGACTCGGTACCAAACACAGAAGGAGAAGTAGTTGATGAGAACACCAAACACAGGGAGGAGGAAGTTGATGTTGTTGATATTTCTTTTTAGATTTAGTCTTTGCTATGAAAAACCAGAATAACTAGAATCAAACCAATGGAAGTCTTAAAGAAGACTCTCGATGGAGTCAGTCTGAAATCCTCCACCATGAGCAAGGACCAAAGCAGAGATAAGAGAGATAAAGTTATTAATATTTACAGAAATGAATTCTACACTGCTGTGCTGGATGAAGATGTTAGAGGAATAGAAAACATGGTAAAGAAGTATGGGAGCAACAATCAGATAGAGATACAGGACGGTTCATCAAGAGGAGTGTTCTGGAAGGTAAGGCCATTTTTTGGAAATGGCTTCTTAGAGAAACAATTTTAAACTTAAATTAACAAGTAGCACCGTAAAAAGGCTAAATGCTAGCAGAAATGTTGGAACTACATCTTTAGTGCTTGAAAATAAAACAAAGGTAGCTCATGCACACAGCTGGTCCATGGATGTCTCTTGTTGCGTTAGGGCTTTGCCATCCTTCCCCTCCACCTGGCTGCTACCTACAGAAGAGTCCACAGCCTGCAGAGTTTGCTGTCAGCTGGAGCCGATGTTCAAGTCAAGTGCGTACAAACATCCCAGATACAGGTTTACAAGTTCACACACGTTGCGACCAGAATCTGAGAGCTGCTGTGCTCTACCATATTTTTTACACTTCCTGTTAAGAGAGCAACCACGAAAAATGAAACAAAACCACAAAGTCCAGACAGTGAGTGCACTGGTCTGGTTTTGGAACACAGATACGAACTATGCTTATTCCACAGGGACAAGCTGGGTCGGACGTCGCTACATTTGGTCATCATCAACTGGCCAATCACCACGACAAAACCTTCCTCCAAGTTCTGGGCAGCTGTGGCGAGAGCAAGCAGGCAGGCTAAAGCCTGTTTACGGCTGCTCTGTGAGCACGGAGCTGACGTCAACACGCAGGTGAGGTTTAACATGTTCTACGCAAGTTCTGAACATGAAATAAAAAAATAAACAATGACATTTTTAAAACTGAATTTTGCCAATGTTGAATTGTTGTTTCTTACTAGATGGATGATCAGAGTCAGCAAACGCCTCTCCATCTGTCAGTGCGGTACAGAGCGCTGTCTGCTGTGCGGCTGCTGATCAGCTGCGGCGCCAACGTGAACGCAGTGGACAGCAGTGGAATGACACCTCTGCACATGGCAGCATCAATCCTCCATCAGGACATAGCATCTAGTTTAATCAGCCACGGAGCTGACGTCAACATGGTTGGTATTTACTCACACATATCAACTCATACCTATAAACAAGTCTTAAAGGGGCAGCATCGTGTATATTCCAAGCACATAGTGCCATTTTACAGCATAACCACGATGCTGTGTATGTTATACATGACCTCTCACAGCCAGTTGAACAAGCTGGGTGGCATGAGTAACTCATTCTTTGGTTACCTAGCAACAACCTTTTGAGACACTTGCTGGAGCAGCAGTTTTGGCTGCCATGCTGGATTTCTTAAAAATAATAAAGAAGGGTGTTGAGTGAAAACTGGATAAAACAGGAGGGTCATGACCCTAGTGTGGCAGTATTTCAGATATTCAAACCAAAAGACTAATCAATAACTATCAATATCAACTGATATTAAGCAATTATATCGTGATGTTTTTCAGCCATACCATCAGGCCCCAAGTTGTCCTCTGTCCCTTTAAGAAGCTCCTGCTCTTTCACTCCACCTTCAGCACGTCATCATAACAGTACTTCTCTTCTTGGGAGGGCTGGGCTGAGAGGTAGTTGGGATGATAAACTCAGCATATGTGAAGTTCCATCAGCTGTTGCCAATTGCTGTTGCTGCTAGTCTGGAGGAGCTAATTGAAGGTGGTGGGGGTGAAGCTCAGCTAGAGACTACAACTCAGAGGAGGAGCTTTATGAAAGCAAATATTTAGGTACCCCCAAGTGGTTGCCATGGGAGATCAAGGGTTTCCTCAAACATTCATAAAAGAATCAAAGCAACACCCCAGATATGTTTTAACAAGGAAATGACATCATGACATGACATAAAGCTCAAAAAGGTTAATTTTACATTATATCCCTGCTTTAAAGAATGCTATGTTTAACTATCTATGGAATGAAACTTTGTTTTTCAGAGGATGCATCACTCTGCGAACACTCCTCTGCACCTCGCTGCAGTTGCAGTGATGACAAAAGCAACCAAAGTCCTGGATGAAGACGTGAGCTGTGTCTCTGAGCTGCTGGAGCGCGGAGCAAAGCCAAACATTGTAAACGAGGCCGGCATGTCGCCATTCCACCAAACGTGCAGCCTGGGAAACGAGCAGCTGGTGGACCTGCTGCTGCGATACAGAGCCAGTGTCAACAAGCTGAGCGCAGCAGGGCAGAGCTGTCTGTTCCTGTTCCTGAACCACACACCTAACACGAGGAACGGCTCCCTGCTGATCAAACTCCTCACCCTGAGCACTCCGCTCAGCGTATGCAGCCACGACGGCCGCTTACCCTCCACCTTAACTCAGCCACGCTTCTTTAAACAGAGAGAGCAACTGATCCAACTAACCCAGCAGCCAAAGACACTTTGCGATATTTGCAAAAGTAATATTTATCTGAAACACATCAGAGGGAGAAAGGAGGAGCTGAAAAAAGTTATTCCTGAAAGCTTGTACAACTTTGTCTTCAACCAATGGGAGATCCAAAACCTTCCGTTTGTGACAGAGAGTGAAGAGGCGTCATAGCAATGTGCATGAACCTGAGCTACAAGATTTGATCCATTCAGCTGAGATAAGATTTAATGCCTTGCTAAAGTATTCCTCCATCTTAGAGATTTTCACTTCCTGTCACATTAAAAACACAAACTTCCTTGAATTGTATGCTGAGCAGTACATAACTAAACTGGAGGACAAATTATACTTTTTTTTTTTTTTCAAATAAAATATCTAAGCACCGAGGTGCATTTCTATTGAACCTGTTACTCTAACACAGGGGTCTGCAGCCTTTACAAACTAAAGTGCCTCAGATAAACAAAAGCTACTAAGAGCCAAAAGATGTAATATAACCTTCTCTGAAAGGCAAACTTAAATGCTTTAATAAATATCAATCATGGGAAATGTGCGTGGTCGTTCTTAAAGAATCCTGATTTTGTTTCTGTTTTTAGGCTTTAAGACAACAAAAAACAAAACATTTACAAAAAAAGAACTGATGCATCATTCTTCTACGGGAAGATAATGTTGTAGAAAATTATGTAAAACATAAAAAAAAAAGATTTCACAACAAAATGACAGCTGTGTCATTTTGTTGTAAAAACTCAAGGCAGAATTTATTAAATACTGTAAAACTGTTAAAAAAAATTACAGTTGTTACATCTATATTAAAATAAAAATTTTTTGGTGCTTTTGTGTTAGCCAAATTTGTAAAGAGCCATTGTGGATGTTACAAAGAGCTACTTTCAGCTCACAAGCCGCAGGTTGCAGACCTGTGGCCTAATGCATCTATTAAGACTCCAGTACAGCCACTTACCTTCTAAAGACACAGAATTAAAAAAAGACAGAGTACCTCAGAGTACTGGCAACGAAATTGTTGTTCTCATGGGGAGATAACTCACTCTGNATTGATGTTCATGACAGGTGTTATGTCATGTTTATGACAGTGTCAGTCTTATTCAACCCCCTTCAAATAAAGTGTTACCCTACAAACTCTTATAAAAAGAACCTGCAGCCCTAAGTCCTGTCACTGATGTGAATCTGGTCGCTACAACCCATAGATAATCAGATAAACAGATGGTGATTCCCAGGTACGCCAATAATCAAGTGCCAAAACTGTGATGCACACTTTTGTTTAACATATAATAGGGAAAAAGACTGATTTCAACATCCTTAGTGATTCTAACTCTGCCAAACATACACATGTACAAACACACAAATGCTCGTTTTAGTAATTTGCGCAAATGTACCATTCATTAATGAAAGTTAGTTGTTTATTTTATATTTTGTGAGTTGGAACCATGTCTGATTTATTTTTGTCAAAAAAAAGTTTTTTTTATGAATACAGTTTTTGTTTGATTTGTATTTCATTTCTCATAATCACTGTAGAAAACTTGGCGTTTTAGGCCCTTGTAGCGCAATGTTGCCCTGAGGCAACAAACCCAAATCCGGTTCTGGGAGGTGTCAGGGTCTGATTTTATGATTGATATGTAATTAGGGACCAACAAGTTCCCAAAGAATGGAAGAAAATATTTATCCCCCCAAAAAATAAAAAAGTCATGCCATAGAGGGTTAATTAACACAAAGCTTTAGCCCAGTGTTTTTTAACCTTTTTTGGCCCAGCGCCCCCCTAGCCTTTATTCAGGTCCCTCACCGCCCCCCACCAAAGAATTTGCAGGCTACTTTGCACTGACCATTATTTTATTATTAATATTACTGTCACTATTGTAGATGTTTTGATTTTTATGCTTGTTTCTGTATTCATCATCAAAAATTATTTCCCAGAGAACAAAAAAGTAATGGGAATAGAAATTATTTTCACAGGCGTCTACGAAAAATGCAATGAACATTCAAGTTAAAATTGGTAGGCCTAACAGCAGCCAATCAGAGTGGAAAATATATTCTTGTTGCCATTTTCTAGTTGTTAAATATTCCACAAAATGACCAGGTAAAAGATGTTCAACATGCCAGTTTAAACTTTGAACTATTTGCAAACCGACTGAGCTCTGCAACATTAAAACATGGATAGAACTGTAACTACATTAATCATAGCTCTTCTTCTCTTCAGTGTTTCTGTGAGTTTCTGGTGGTGCAGCTATGTGCTGCCTTCAGGAGAATGGGACATCAGAGTATCATCCATAAACATTCACCCACATGGCATTTAGTGTGCAAACCAGAGCTTTCAGTGGAAAAACAAAAGTTCCAGGTCCTTTTAATGCCATACAAATATGAGACAGAAACATGGATTATATATTTATATAGACCTGTCTATTGATTTATAGATTAATAGTTTTACTGGACAGAAATTACAAAGAACAAATCTGGTTCTTATTCAAATCCTAATGAGTCAAATTGAAAGTGTCATGGAGTCATCAGCCTCATGACATTAACACTGATGTAACCTCGGTAATTCTGATCGATCAGCATAAATCAGTTCTGCGTTGTGTGAATAAGGGCCAGGAGACAGGATGAGATGAAACGTCGTTTATCTGTGCGAAACAGAATATGGACTGATCAGGAATCGGGTTCGTCACAGCGGGTTCAGCACCTCGCGCCCATCTCTCATGAACTGGCCAACAGCCGTATTTAATACATTAATATTGGACAGAAATACAAAGAAATAACACAACATGTACCTGTGCGAAACAGAATATGGACTGATCAGGAATCGGGTTCATCACAGCGGGTTCAGCACCTTACGAGGGACAGCATTTCATGTTAGCAACAAGCTAACATAGCATTTTACTGGAGCGTTAAACTCAGTGAACCTACCTCGCGCCCATCTCTCATGAACTGGCAACGAGATGTTTGCGTTCACTATATTTAACCCTGCCAACCACCAGGAGGGGGTGCTGTTTCACCCTTTACACATGAACCCAAACTGGGAAGTAATGACAAGTGGAATTCTATACAATATTAACTATGTTACACTGACATGAAAAATAATATTGAAGAAATAAATATATCAAATCTGATTAAAAACATAAATAAGTGATCAGTTCTTTA
>NW_015114290.1:60458-71235 GCF_001443285.1 Poecilia latipinna | reverse complement strand
AGGCAGACTGACATAAACGCAACGCAATTTCTGTATTCTGATTATTGAAATTTAAAAGTGCTGTCCGTTTCATACAGGACCACTTACAGCACCGGTGTTAACGCTATAAAATGAACGCTCTCTATCGTGGTTTCACCCATGGAGAGATTTTTTTATTTAAATGGGTTCATTTCTCAGAGGGACACACAGTGAGGTGATTTTAGCTACCAGTAGCAGGAGAACAGAGCTGCGCCAAGAAGCTAACAGAAGCTAACAAACACTGAACAGAAGAAGAGCTGCCATCGATACAGTTGCAGCCAAGCATGTTTTAATGTTACGAAATACAGTTTTACCAAGTTGCTCAAAGTCTAAACTGGTATTGTTGTCCATTTAAGGTGTAAAGTTTACCTTCGACCAAACTCCCCCCAAAAGCATCCCAGCGACCTCCTTTTGTAAAAATGTCCGCCAGCGCCCCCTGGCGTCCTCTGAACGCCCCCTGAGGGGCGGTACCGCCCATGTTGAGAACCGCTATTCTAACACAAACCTACGTAGCTCCGCACAGCAGCAGCAGGTCTCCTTCACAGGTGTAAACCCAGCGCGAGCGTCGTAGCGCTCATGTTGCGTTTATAGGCGGCTCGGAAAAACAGGTTACAACATGTTAACAACGGATTAAACAGTTTTAACTGCTGATAAAAGTGACAGAGGACACAAATATGGGAAGTGTGGAAACCCCTACTGTATCAAATTGACATAGGAATAACAGAGAGTTGGCCATTCTGAGGTAAAAACCCAGCGTTCATGTTTTTTGTTTTTTTTTCATCCAGACGTCTTCCCGCGCCCCCCCTGCAATGACACGGCGCCCCTCCTATGGGGCGCGCCCCACAGTTTGGGAACCTCTGAACTAAACAGTTACTTCTTTCTATCACTTCCTACCACATGTGTACATAGGATTTTTGTATTTATGTATATTGATGGGTGTGTGTATGTAGAAGGGTATGCATGTATGGATAGATGTGTTCACATTGGGTATGTACAAACTTTAGAAATTCATTTGGGTCTGCATTCTGTTAAAGTGGATGTATTGATTGATATAAATTTACTTACAATGGTTTATTTTTTCTTTTTCTTGTATATATGTTCAACTGTGTGTGTGTGTGTGTGTGTGTGTGTGTGTGTGTGTGTGTGTGTGCATAAATATACAGATGCATAGATTCATATCAGTATCAATGTGGATATGGTGAAGGCAATGGTTATGACATGTCTGTAATGAATCAATAAAATAAAA
Organism: Poecilia latipinna; assembly: GCF_001443285.1. NCBI lineage: Eukaryota > Metazoa > Chordata > Actinopteri > Cyprinodontiformes > Poeciliidae > Poecilia > Poecilia latipinna. The sequence continues at coordinate 69,971 of NW_015114290.1, read as the reverse complement.
TAAAAATCAATCAAATAATTGCAAAAGGCGGATCAACAGAGTATTGACTAATAGAGGAGCTGTAGAGAAATCCTAACTCTACTCTGTATTTTCTATAAAACAGGTCCATAAAACAAGCATCATTCTCCTTCCACCTCAAAAGCAAAGCTTTTTGTTGGTCTATCTCATAAGTTTGCATTAAAAAATAACTTCATTTAAAATCTGTGGCTGTAGTGTGACAAAGTGTGGAGAAATTAAAAATAATTGTCCACATATTTGTGGACAATTTCCAGATTTGCTTTTGCAAAACAATTAAAGCTGTTAGAAACCTAAATGAATAAGATGAGAAATAAAATCTATAGCGATTACTTTCAAGTCTCGGTGCATTATTCCTCTGGAGTGAATGTATTCGACCCCGTGAAGAATGTTCCTCAGCAGGTTCAGTGTGAGTTCAGCATCAACACAGTCATAAGGAGCTGCAGACACAAGCAGAAGACGGATATTTAGACCATTTTTATACCAGAGTGCAACTGAATTTAAGCAAAAATATTTTATTTCCCAAATGGCAATCTGGAAATTGAAATGAGTTCTCTACTTTGAACAAGTTGTATCAATATGAGGAAACTGCGTTTTTCGTGGACTGCAGAGAATGTAAAAATATTTACATGTTGGGATGTGTTCCTCTAGTGGCCTGGAGTTCCTTTCAGAGATCCAGTCCTTTAGTGAGCGCTCACACAGCTGCATCTGGATGTACAGCATCAGGTGGAACTGAACCTGCACATAGACAAAAAATCTAATATTAAATGATACTTAGGGATATATTGATCCACTTTTTTCATTTCCAAAATCTGAGCTTTAGTGTCGACCGATACCGATCTGACACAGAAAAACAGCTGAATTAATTCAAAACGTTTCTTTTTTTTTAAACAGACATAAATGTACTTAATTACTAGTTCATTTACTGACTCTGCACCAGTACAGCACACTGAAATACACCCACAGCTCCACTAGTTTGGCCAAACATGTAAAAACAACTTTAATATATTCAGTCAGTGCAAATAGGAGCAGAACAACCAATGTAAAATAAATAACAAAGAAATAAAGTAATAAAATCAATAGGTTGGGTACCTTGGCCAAACATTCAAAAAATAAACTAACAAACCTTTCTAATGGTTCAGAAAGTGCAATTAGGAATTCTAAATATAAAGTAAAATAAATAATACAGCATGACGCTGCTCAGAGCACAAAGCATAGAATTAGACTGAATAGATCTGCCCATCTGATCGTACACACTCCTACCAACACCCAATCTGGAATTGTTTTCAAAATATGGGGACCGATACAGATATTAATATCGGATCAGTGCATCTCTATTGTTCATGTTGTTTTCTCTACAGAAAAATTGGGGAGAAAAAAAAAAAGACAAAGTAGTGGTTATGAGCCTTTAAAACACCCACATCTTTAGAGGATGTTCTGGTGTGGATTTCAGCCCACTGCTGATGGTCCTTGTCAACGTAGGAGTTGTTGTTCAGCTCAATGCTGCTCCTGCTAGAGTCCTCGTCCAACATGGCAGACCGATCCCAGCCCATGGCAGGACACTTGGAGCCGTTCCTGGGCTCCCCCTGTCCCAGGAACACACAGGGGACGTAGTTCTCCGGGAGGCGGCGCACCGTCTTGGGACACGCCACCTGGCGGTCCTGGGCTGAGACTAACGTTCTGATTGGCTGGCTCTCTGTTGGCGGTCCTTTAGCACTGGAAGCAGCACTAGTCTCTCCTTGACTGTGGCTTTGGAAAACTATAGAAGAGCTGCTGCTGCTACTGTTGTCAAGGCTGTCATCGAAACTGTGAATGAAATAAAAAAGATACAAAGCACAGGAGGTGTACTGTCAGTTAGGGACAACCGCAGGCTAATGTAACTAAATGATATTGAGAGAACATAATGACTAATCATACCCATCTTTTTGTCCAGGGGACTCCAGAGCAGGAAGGTGGGACTCAAGATCTACAATAAAGGAGGTTATCAAAGCCAGAGTTAGGACAGATCAGTCTAAATCTTCTCTCGTTAATGTTGGGTCAACTTGTTCATGATAAAGACTCACGGACGGCTGGCTGAACATGTTCCATCCATGCAGTGTGATAGCCCACGATGTTTACATGCTGCAAGCTGGATAACACTTTAACTTCTCTAAGGACCTAGAACACACACAGGGGCCCGGTTAGATTAAGGCCCCGCCATAGATCTGGAAGAAATGTTAAACTCAAACATTTCTTTTGAAACAATTCAAAAATAAAACCCCCATCTAAATTTGTAGCTGTGTGCCTGGTTCACATGGGAACATTTCAAATTTGCTGATTGATTTTCAAAGCTTATACATGATGACAATAAATCACAGATATAACTGGTTTGGTTCTACAGTGTGTGGTGTTCAGCCACACGGGTAAGACAACACACCACACACAGGTTTCACTCACCAACATTCAGATGACAGTCAGGAAATCTCACACAAAGTCTCAAAATCAAATGTGAGTTCAGGGGAAATAAACATGGCTGACTGAGAAGAAACAACGATGATAGTTTGTGGACTATTTGTAAGAGGAAAAAAACGCTACAAAAAAGGTGCTGGTTAAAGGAGTGGTGCTCTAAAGATTATCTTTATAGTATCACAGTAATCAGAGTATCCTTGAGATTGTCAGAAGAGGAAAATTGGGTCAAATGCTAAAAATCTGCATGAAAATCTGTGAACCAGGCATTAGAAATACGACACCTTCCAAAAAGATTCACACCCATTGAGGTTTTTTTTTAGATATTTTGTGAAAGACCCACACACAATTATTTTACTATTGTTCAATATTGTTTAAGACTTTTACAAACAAAACTGAAAAGTGTGCTGCTCTAATCCTCTGGGTAAAGTTTTGTTGGACCACTGTTTGGGACATGCCTCTACCAGCCTTATCCATCTAGTAACATTTAAACATTTCTACCAACTGTTCTTTCCAAAAAAACAAAAAAAAAATGTTTTGTGAAACATTTTTAAAGTCAAATCGACATGACAATTCTGAACTACTTTGTTTGGTCTATGAAATAAAGCCCTAATACAATATACTAAAGTTTGTCATTTCTGAGTAAAACTATAAATAAACAATGCACTGTGAGGTAGTAATTGATAAAATTCACAATTGCATTCAATAAACTTCAAATAATTCTCGCAGCTGGAACAAAAACACTGTTGATCCCATCCAAAAGGGAAGCAGACAACCAAACACATGGATGATTTCAATCCATGTGTAAAGATGAAAGAAAAAAAAACACTTTCTGTTGAGTAAAGTGAGGTATATTACATTATAAGTGATATAATGCAGTTTAAATCTTTAGTTTTACAGAAGACGGGGAAGCCAACCTTCATGCAATCCTCCTTGGAGACTCTTTTGATGAGAATTTTCTTCACAGCATAACTCTGACCATCTAGTTTGTTCACAACCTACAAAATGATGATCAAGAAATCACAGTGACTATTACATTAAAATAAATTAAATCTGAACATGAAAAAAGTTTTAAAAGAATTTAAAAGAAATGATCAGCGTAATACCTTAAAAACATTTCCGTATGATCCTTTTCCAAGACGACATATTTCTTCAAACTCACTAAGATACCGTGAAGTCTGGGCTTGAAACAGCCCCTCCTTTGGCCTGTGGTCACATCAGGCTGTTAGAGTGCACAAAAAACAGCTTCAAAGAAAAACAGAAATAACTCTAGACACTTTACCTTACAGTTGGGTTATGTGGATTTGTGCCAAGACATTGTTGGCCCTGTGAATAAAACAAAAGTAACAATAAGTTCACCAATTTGTGAAAACAAAACTTCTTTTCTTTACCCCAAAGTGTCAAACACCATATCCACAACTTAATTAAACATCTAAGAGTCCATAACACCTTCATCTTCCTGATATTTTGTCACAAACTTCAATGCATTTTATGAAGTGGCAGAGCAACACAAAGCAACACAAAGCAACACAAAGCAACACAAAGCAGCATTTACATTCCCCACAAGATTTACAGCAAACTGTGAAACTACAAATAAATAACTCAGATGTGCTGAACAAAAGTGAACTCCAAATAGTGTTTACATTCTTATTTGTGAACAATTCCTGCAATGCTTTGTGTCGATCACATTGATTTCCAGTAAAGTACATTAAACTCTGCTGTTGTGATGAGACATAATGTGTTTGTTACAGAACTGCTGAACAGTACCTGTGGACAGAGCGAGGAGCTGGCGGCATTAAGTAGCTCAGTGAACGCTCGGTTGTGCTGGAGTCTAATGGTGCTGAATTCATCACTGATGGCCAAAGGTGACAGAAGGTTTAAGGCTGCCAAACGCTGGCCAATCACTGTCAGAGGAGAACAATTCAACTGGAATAGCTGCTTTAAGTGACGGTGTATGAAACATGAAGCCTGTTGAGCGGCTACCTTTGAACAGCATCCGTGAGCGCGCCGGATTGCTCTCGTAGACGCAGCACAAGTGTTCCAGCAGCGAGCCGAGGAGAAGGTGGTTGGGGATCGCAGAGGCAAACTCTTGGATGGATGGGTAATGTCTGCCGGCCATCAGGAGCTCACAGTTACCCTCCGAATCTGAAGCTGAGCATAGACACAACACACACACACAATGAATATTCGTTAAAAAAAAAAAAAAAAAAAAAAAAAAATTTTCCTTGGGTAATATTTGGAACGCAGTATACTTTTAGTTTAGCCACATACCTTCTTCAATTGCTTTTGCTATCATTTCAACAATGTTTCTGTCTCCTAGGTCCATGTTTGACAATTAAAGCTTTAATGATTCTTCCCTCTGACTGCAGCACATGAAGTGAACTCATCTTGTTTCTACATAAGGGAGCGCCCAGCAGTCAGGCTTATCTGCTATGTCCAGTGGAGACCATCCCACCCTGTCTTCAACACACATGCACACACACACGCACACACACATTCTGTGGCACTCGACTCGTGTGTGTATGTGCGTTTGTTTGTAATACCTTGTGGGGACGATTTTCCTGACATATACTACGTTGTGGGGACCAATTGCTCCTTGTGGGGACCGGAGCCTGGTCCCCACAAGGGGAAACCCTGTTTTTGGGTCAGGGGTCAGATTTAGGGCTAACCCTAACCAAAATTGAGTTTTGGTTAGGGTTAGGTATGTGATGGATAGGGTTAGGAAAAGGGTAAAGGTAAGGTTTAGGTTGTAGTGTTAGGGTTAGGGTAGGGTTACATGTGTGTGTGTGTGTGCGTGTGTGTGTATGTGTGTACCAATTGAGTGTGTCTGTCTTGAAAGTTTTCAAAATACTACAAAAAGAAAATCCAGTGGAGCAAATAAATAAATATTCTTTAGAAATGGGAGTTTACCAACAAAAACACAAGCAGCTTACTGGTATCAAAGCACATAAAGCTTTTCCTTTTTTTTTCATAACATTTTAAAATCCACAGATCCTACACTTTCAGGCTCTGTTAAAGAAACGTCAGAGGAAGTGCCAGATTGACCGAGAAATTGTCTATTTATGTAGTACTGTACAGCTTTTGTATGACTGTTTACTGTACTTTATACTATTTTTTTTATTATTTTAAAGTGTGCACATGTGTGCTTCTATTTACCTGTTCCAAATCTCTGAACTGAGGAACAAATTAAAACAATATTCTATTCTATGAGACTATATTTTAGTCCATATTTAATTTTGAATCTTAAGCTTGGCATTTGTGCAATGAAACAAAAATAAATAAATGTTGATAGAATAGAATAATCCTCCATTTGACCCTGACTGGGGACATTTAAGTGTTTCAGAAGCAAAGTAATAAGTAAACAGAGGTACACAGGTAGCAAAATAAATAAATAAATAAATAAATAATTTAAATAAAAAAAATAGAGGCTGCTCAGTAATGTCAAAATGTATGTAAACATGATAATTATGATGGCAGACATATCTTGTAAGAACAAACATTAAGATAAAAAAAAAATTAAGACGTTTGATTCAATTCCAAGATACTTATCTAAACCAAAGAGAAATTAAATGTCGTCATCACTCATATCGTCCAAGTCTCTTCTAAGAGGCTTTGTGGATTGAATGCTGTGGGCAGGAAGGATCTCTGGTAGCAGTCAGTCTCACAACAAATATGAAGAAGCCTCTGACTGAAGACAGTTGGTGTATGACAGCCTCACAACTATCATGATATCCTAACAACTCCATCTGCATGCAGCAGAGACAAGATTCCACAGTAGCATCTAGGATGACATCATCAGTTCATGGAAAGCTCTGCTAATCCTCCTCATTTGCTTTTGCCACTCTTCTTTAAATCTGTGACTGGTCGTATGGTTAGAAACCCAGGCAGATAAACATTGGAGTCGGGATATGACGGCTTGATCTTCCTCCTTCTCGTTCTGCTCTGAATCCTCAAAGTCTCTTTTTGAATTCCTCTGGGAACTGAGCTTTTTCAGGTGCTTATCAGAATTGTAAAAACTATACCTTGTTGCCATGGTTAGACATAATTATCCAAAAGTAAAAAAAAAAAATGAAATGAAAAGACTAAAATTACTCAAGAGTTTTATTGCATCAAAAAAAAAAGTAACAAAAAAAGATCACTGAAGGAGGTTCTCATACAAAGAACAAGTCAGAGCTGTTCCAACATGCTGACACAATGAATGGTGAACACTTGAATATTAAAACTCTTCAAATTGTGCTTTTAATATTTGTTTCAAAAATACTATTAACTAGTATGGAAACCAGTACAAAGAATAGGAATGTAGAAAGTGTTTTAGGTCAGTTTATGGGAGTGATGGCTACACAGTGTAACACCTGCTGAGAGGAGTATCACCTGGGAACGCTCCTTTGTCCATCTGGATTTCTGGAGGATCCATCTGGATTTCTGAAGGATCCTTCTGGATCACTGAAGGAGGTTCTCATAATGGTACTTCAGCCACAACTGAACAACAGCTGATGGTTTTAAATTAAACAGTAGCTATAACTGTACATTTACTTGTTTTGAACTTTATAAATGCCAAGATACAGTGGTACTGTTGCCATCACCATGGAAATCTCATTACACAGTAGACATTACACCCAACTGCAGACTGTTGGTTTGGAATAATAATCTCTAATCCTTTACCTAACCCTGTACTGAATAACAAAAAGCCCAAAGTGCGTCATGAAATGAGACAAAAAAAATCATACGGATAACTAAGCTTAATAATACTGGGGAGAAAGAGGACAAACAGCATAATGTTCTTCATGAGCTTCAACTACAGGCAGTCTATTCACACATAAAATTATGCACAACTTTGACAATTTTAATCAAGAAAAGTTATTAGTCAATATGGCCTATAAAATTCCTAATATAGATAGCTAATTAACCATAATGAATAACATTTATGCTGTAAAGTTGTTTTTGTGGATGCCATTTATGAGCAATATATATCTATGTTAATTATTTTTTATCACCTCTGAAATAGTAAGTTAATTTAAAAATATACAGAAAACAGTTCATCATTTCCCTAACAGTTGAAGATTTTTAGAGCTTGCACCTTAAAAAAGGTAATAGCTGAATATTAAAGTTGTGATTATTTACTCCACAAAAAATATGAATTAATTAAGATAATGCATTAAGAAAACTGCACAACATGCATTAAGAAAACTGCACAACACATTTGTTATATCAACATTAACTATTATATTTTAAATGTAACATATCTTCAATTAATTCATATAATCAAATAAGGCCATAGTGATGTCTCATGTGTTGCAGCTAGCCTCGCGAGATCTGGAAAAGCTGCATCAATGAAATTTTTATTTTTATTTTGATTGTACCAGTAGATCTAAAAATGCGATGTAAACGAATTATTCGACAAAAATGAAACTCTTGTAAAAGAAGCAAAGATCCTTACTGTCAAACTGGACGTCTTCGTCCTCTTCGCTCGCCAAACTTAACAAGCTAATGCTGCTCTCAACCTGCTGTCTCCGGACAGATCTGAGGTTCCGGTGGACCAACAGGTTGCTAGCGCTGCCAGAACATTCCTCAGAGCGCATCAGACCGTTGTCCGGCGTCGAACTGTACATTTTAAACGTGAATAACAAAAAAAATAAAACTAAACCATTTTTCTACAGTGTTACCAAATTCTCAACGGCTAACCTCATGTTAGTCGCTAACTACGGATAGAGAGTCGCTTATAAAACTTTTACAGAACTTGTCAGAAATGAACGCTGTGGGAAAAGTCCCTTACGTCCCCTGTCAACTGTCGGCCATGTTTGAGGAGCAGCCGGCTTAAAGGGACCGTCATAAAATGCGTGCACTATAATAAGCAAACAGCCTGTTCCTTAATAATCGTTCTCCAAAACAAGAAACACGTCCAACATTCAAGTAACTATCTAATCATAAAAGCAAATATTTTAAAATAATTTGCATATTTGGTAAAATTATTTACTAAACATAATAGTATTCGTTTTTTAGGATGTACGACAATTATCCATGAGCCCTAACATCCGATGATGAAATTCAACAGAGGTTTGGGAAATTGTTTTAATAAAAGTACCACAAGGTGCATTCTTTGTTTTATATTTGGGCTCTAATTACACTTTTTATGTATTCTTTATAGAGCTTAACCTTTACATGCTTTTTCTTCTTGTACTAGTAAGCTGCGCAGTGTTGCGCGGTAGTAATACTCACGAACATTGTGCGTAAACGGCGCGGGAGAGCTTCATTTTTGTGTTTCTCACGCAGGGAAGCCAGAGTAAGTAAATACAAACTACATGGTACATAACCAGCTGATGCAGCGGTCCGTTTGAGTTCAGGCTGTAGGGACAGGAGGGATCCAGTGGAAATTCTGGGAAAGATGACCGATGTTTGGTAAGTTAGCCGTCTCATTTTAGTTTTTCCCCTTCAGAATTATTAGTCTTTTATGTCTTGAAGCTGTAGTCACTCTGTGCTTCAAGTCAAAATGTGCTCTAAAGTCCAGGGGACTTAACTCTGTGAAACTGCCTTTGCTATCTAAATCTTGCACTGCCTTCTAAAGGTATACCCTCTCTCATATTTGACCTCTTTCATATTTGGTGGTTGGCAACTGAAAAGTAGCAGGAAAATAATGAGTTGTTTTAATTTTATTTGTCTTGTTGTGAAACACCTGAAAAATGTGAAATTGTATTCATCCTCCAAATCACAAATTAGAACCTGTTTTCATTGTAATTAGGACTGCAGATGTTTTTAATTATTTCTCTACTTGCTGTAAATGTGGACTGAAATTTCTGCCCTCTCTTCAAGCCCAGTTTGATGAAATGGAGAGCATCTGCACCAACTTGTCATCAGATGCTTCCAATTGGATTTAGGTTTTGACTGGGCCATTCTTATATATGTTTATGCTTTGATCACCTTTCCATAACAGTGGGTGTGTACTTAGGCTCTTTGTCTTGTTAGGTGAATATTCTCCCTGCTCTCCAGGCTCTTGAAGCATCTAACAGGTTTCCTTTCATCAGTGCTCTGTATCTAGCTCCATTCTTCATTTCATCA